>NC_092258.1:10763186-10778186 GCF_036320965.1 Panulirus ornatus
GACACCGCATCAACAACAGTGGAGGTAGATTGGCCGGAAAGGAAGCTAGATGTGAGATAGGAAAGTGAGGGAAGGAAGCCAAAAGAAGGGAGCTTAGAGATGAGACCCCTTTACCACACCCTGTCAAAGGCTTTGGATGTATCAAATTCTAATGATGATAATCATTATAGCAATAATAACAACAATAATGATAATCTTTATAGCGATAATAACAACAATAATGATAATAGTAATAGTGATAACGATATTGACTTAATTACAGCTTTCGGCATTAATTGATTGTTGTTGTCAATGGAGGTACATCCAACATAAACAATCGAGCACTGAAAATGTAGGAGGGATGGAGGGCGTTGAATAATAATCTTTACACAAACACTGGAGCATTGCTGACGGTGCTCGCTCGCATTGGTTGTGATGGGGCTTGTTCTTGCAGCGTCCTGTACGGGTTCGGATGGTCTTGTTGCATATGTAGGTGTCGGACTGCTTGCTGCTCGGGGATGAGGGATGTCTGACGTCAGGAGGTGATGGTGCTTGAGGGTGGTGCTTTAACCTTTTACTGGAGCTGTTGGATGGCGTCCAAAGGATGGTTTTCAGGAGTCGGGAAGACCACCTATTTCCAGCTCCTCTTGACCGTTGGTGTAAGAGGGACAAAAGGTGATCGTAAATGCCCTCTTCTACGCTTTCGTTTTTGGTCCCTTGTGTGTGGTTGATAAGGAGGAGGACCAGGCGGGGTAGGCAAAGATGAGTATGGAAGGTCAGAATTGCGTAGATATTCTAGAGATAAAGACACAGGTGTTCCGAGAGTCTCTTGGATCGACAGTAGCTGGAAAGTTGATGATGGAGCTAACGTTTCCAGTTATAAAGAACTTCTGCTGTGTAGGCTAGGGAGTTGGGATGACGTCTTTGGGTGTATCTTGGCTTCTGAACTTCGGTGTGTTTAGGTAACACATGACGCGTTCCAGTGAACGGGGCATTTTGGTCGCTGGAGGGAAGCACTGTTGGGGTGGTGGGAGTTCGCCCGCTCTGGGCGAGAACTAATGGCAGAGTTTGATTGGTAAATCACTGGCTGTTGTGGATCGTCGTATTCTGTACCCTGTAACCTTACGAACGCTTGTCGGGGCTAAGCATGAGGGTGCAGGGCGGGAGTGGGCGAATTAGAGAGGGAATTGGCGCCACTTGACATTGGGGACGAAAAAGACGTAAGATGAGACTGACGTTAGGGGCTGACGTAGGCAACGTTGCTGAGGGATTTTGCTCCTTAAGTTCTCACTTATCCGGTGAGATGCAGAGTGTGTGAACGTAGCAATTTCCCTGAGTTATTATGATGTTTAAACTGAGATTTAAACGCAGCATTCGGCTGAAATTTCTCACAGAGGTGGTACTGTATTTGTTTGAGCAAAAAGGAAGAAGAAATGCATTGGATCTCGTCTTTGTTGATATGGTTGTAGGCTTGAATACCATTTGGCACAGGACTTCAGGAAGTAATTTCATCTAGGCCCAGATAATTGTTGGTGATGGCCTCTCCCGAGGACAGTAGTTGGTCAATATGGCAAACTCCACGGGTACAAGATGGTCTTAAAGTCCAAACTTCCTGCCATTGTATTCTGGTATATTTGGCAATATGGACCACGCTTATCAAGGCTGAAGTGGTTTAACCTTGGTGTCATACGCAGAGGGACCCCAGGTACCTCACCATACTGTGGATGGAGGTCCCCCTCTTTTTAACTGAGAATGATTTTTCTGCTGGATGAATTAGTTAATTAAAAGTCGAGCGAGACAAGAGCAACAGGTTGCGAGAGACTTTTGGGAGAGAGAGAGAGAGAGAGAGAGAGAGAGAGAGAGAGAGAGAGAGAGAGAGAGAGAGAGAGAGAGAGAGACCATCTCGAGGTGACAGTGTTTGACAACTCTGCTTCTGTCCGAGAGCGCTGGGCCAAAGCCCCTAGTGGACCAGGTGCCGGCCATCTGTGAACACCACGTCAGGAAGTGCATAGGGCCGGCCACCTGTGAGGACCACATAAAGAAGTGCACAGGACCGGCCATCTGTGAGGACCACAGTCTTCTGAGCGTTGGTGTCGACAGCAAGAACTGCACAGGGCTTCTGTGAGGACCACACGCTCATGAGTACAGGAGTCAGGAGCAAGAACTGCACAGAATCGACCATCTCTGTGAGGACCACATGCTCATGAGTCGACCATCTCTGTCAGGACCACATGCTCACGAGTCGACCATCTCTGTCAGGACTACATTCTCATGAGTCGACCATCTCTATGAGGATCACTTGCTCATGAGTCGACCATCTCTATGAGGACCACATCCTTAAGAAGAGCACGTCCGTGTTCCCATCTTAGTGAAGCTTCAGATCCAACTCTGAGGCAGTTTGGCTCGAGACTGTGGATCCACATGACCAGAGTTGCCTCCGGTACTCCACTACAGGGGATCTCTGAGGGACTGGAGTATTGACCGATGACCCTCTGATGGTCAGACAATTTCTGACGTTCTTTTAGGATACTTCATCGTAGTATCAGTTGCCTAATGATCTACATTCTCAATCATCGTGGGAACAGATGATGGGTGAGTTGGTTGGCCATGTCCCACTCAATCTGGAGCTTAAAAGCATACATGGTAATGTATTACCTCAGACCTCTGTGACTCTGTCGTGTGTTTAAACCGATGTTTTGATAAGATACTCGAACATACATCACTCCCCCTCCAGGTCTTTTCGACATGGCTGTTGCCCCGGATCATCGATTTCTTCCTCAGTCTATTAATAACGCTTGAAGATCATCCATTAATTTCCTGTCTCGTCATATATATTACTAAGATCATCAGGACACTTGCTAAATCATCATATTCGCTTTCGGTGCTTACCTTACGTTGGTATTGGAGGTCTTCGACCCCCACAGTGGGGTCTATGACCTTAGCTTACCTTACGTATACCTTACGATGGTTTTGGGTCTTCGACCCCCACAGTGGGGTCTATGACCTTAGCTTACCTTACGTATACCTTTCGATGGTTTTGGGTCTTCGACCCCCTACAGTGGGGTCTGTGACCTTAGCTTATCTTACGTATACCTTACGATGGTTTTGGGTCTTCTACCCCCACAGTAGGGTCTATGACCGTAGCTTACCTTACGTATACCTTACGATGGCTTTGGGTCTTCGACCCCCACAGTGGGGTCTATGACCATTGCTTACCTTACGTATACATTACGATGGCTTTGGGTCTTCGACCCCCTACAGTGGGGTCTATGACCTTAGCTTACCTTACGTATACCTTACGATGGTTTTGGGTCTTCTACCCCCACAGTGGGGTTTATGACCTTAGCTTACCTTACGTATACCTTATGATGGTTTTGGGTCTTCGACCCTCACAGTGGGGTCTATGACCTTAGCTTACCTTACGTATACCTTACGATGGTTTTGGGTCTTCGAGCCCCTACAGTGGGGTCTATGACCTTAGCTTACCTTACGTATACCTTACGATGGTTTTGGGTCTTCTGTCCCCACAGTGGGGTCTATGACCTTAGCTTACCTTACGTATACATTACGATGGCTTTGGGTCTCCGACCCCCACAGTGGGGTCTATGACCTTAGTTTACCTTACGTATACCTTACGATGGCTTTGAGTCTTCGACCCCCACAGTGGGGTCTATGACCTTAGCTTACCTTACGTATACCTTACGATGGTTTTGGGTCTTCGACCCCCTACAGTGGGGTCTATGACCTTAGCTTACCTTAAGTATACCTTGCTATGGTTTTGGGAGGTCGTCTACCGCCACAGCTGTCTGGCATCTTACCTCTTACCTAACGCATACCTTACGATGGTTTTGGAGGTCTTCTACCTCCATATATAGGTCTGCGACCTAACCTTATCTTACGTATACCTTACGATTGCTCTGTGGGTCCTCTACCCCCAGAGCTGAGTCTGGGACCATGCCTTACGATGATTTCTAAGGTCCTATACCCCCTCACATCTCGGGCACATCCTTATTTAAGACAGCCTTTAAAGGTCTTTGAACCATTCAGATGTTATGGGAACTTCACTCAAAGGGAGATTGATAAGAAACAAGAGATGTTTGTGTCAATATGGAGGAGTATTTTTTTTTTATGTTCGCTGAGACGGCACGGACTGCTGAGGCCCTGATCAAGGCCATCCCATTCTCTCTCTCTCTCTCTCTCTCTCTCTCTCTCTCTCTCTCTCTCTCTCTCTCTCTCTCTCTCTCTCTCTCTCTCTATATATATATATATATATATATATATATATATATATATATATATATATACCCTTGCCTGAGCCAGGCAACCATTTTATCGACCATTCCTTAGGAGTGGATGAACAGCTGGGTTGATTGTGGACCGACTGCTGCAACCAGGATTCGAACCCATGCGTTGATAAGTATGTGATCAGTGTTCGTTCTTGGGCCGAGTTTCTTAGAAATGAACACCCTCGCCCCAACAGGCAATCATTGAACGTAGATCCATCTGGTTCTTTCACGAGTTATTGACGTTAGCTTGAGTGTTTGCGCATGCGCGCGACCACTGGACCCCTCAGGACACAGACAGACGGACACAGACAGACGGACACGCAAGACAAGGACGTAATGGTTTCTGTACTTTACGTCAGCCGGCGTGTGCATGGCACGTCTTCATATGTTATAGTGTTCAGGGGTGGAGAATATTGGGTGCGAATACCAGTGAATACTTCATACCTGCCCACTGATGAATATTTGATACAGGTGTACCCGGGATTGTATGATAGATGTCTGGGTGGTTTGGGGGGCGCGTGGGGCTTTCCTAGAAGTGTTGACACATCAAGTAGAATGAGAAATGAATATTCAATATAATAATGACATATTTTGTCCGGAGTTCGACCCACGTGTTGTGTATATCTCAATAAAGTTATTAAAAGAAATTTTTTTGATCGTGTGAATTTTGGGTCTTACTTGAGAAAAAAAGATCATGTCCGTTTCTAGAAGGGACTCACTCCATGATGTCTATCGTCTGATAGATAGTTCTACAGAGGCGCAAATAGATAGTAAAGGTAATTTAGGTGATTTGACTTCATAGTAATTTTAGGGAGACTTGAATGGCATTTCCAACACTGAACACCCCATGGACACCAATTAATCCCTCAACTGCCACATTACTCACCTTTACATTCAAATCCCCCATCACTCTAACCCGGTCTCGTGCATCAAAACTACCAACACACTCGCTCAGCTGCTCCCAAAACTACTAACACACTCACTCAGCTGCTCCCAAAAACTACTGACACTCACTCAGCTGCTCCCAAACCTACTAACACACTCACCTAGCTGCTCGCAAAACTACTAACACACTCACTCAGCTGCTCCCAAAACTACTAACACACTCACTCAGCTGCTCTCAAAACTACTAACACACTCACTCAGCTGCTCCCAAAAACTACTAACACACTCACTCAGCTGCTCCCAAAAACTACTAACACACTCACTCAGCTGCTCCCAAAACTACTGACACACTCACTCAGCTGCTCCCAAAAACTACTAACACACTCACTCAGCTGCTCCCAAAAACTACTAACACACTCACTCAGCTGCTCCCAAAAATACTAACACACTCACTCAGCTGCGCCCAAAACTACTAACACACTCACTCAGCTGCTCCCAAAACTACTAACACACTCACTCAGCTGCTCCAAAAATACTAACACACTCACTCAGCTGCTCCCAAAACTACTAACACACTCACTTAGCTGCTCTCAAAACTACTAACACACTCACTCAGCTGCTCCCAAAAACTACTGACACTCACTCAGCTGCTCCCAAAACTACTAAAACACTCACTCAACTGCTCCCAAAACTACTAACACACTCACTCAGCTGCTCCCAAAAACTACTAACACACTCATTCAGCTGCTCCTAAAGCTCTGGCCTCTGTGGTATTACGTACCGTTGTGGTGTTTGGCTTGACTAAGGACCGCTGACGTGTGAGATGGGTTTTTTAGGGGGAAATCCTCCTATATTCATTTACACACTGCTCATAAACCTGCTTAGGACCACAGAGGATTGGATTCTTCAGCTTTTTTGAGTACGTAAAAGGCTTTTGAGGAGGATGGTGTGTTCTTAGAGGTACGACGGTACGATCTTTATGCACGACGGTACGATCGTTGGAGCAGGAAGGTACGATTCTTATAGTACGACGGTACGATCCTTAGAGCACGACGGTACGATTCTTAGAGCACGACGGTAGGGTAGGGGCTACAGTAGGGGCGAGCAGGGAACCATGGAGGGTAGGGGCTACAGTAGTGACCAGCAGGGAGCCATGGAGGGTAGTGGCTACAGTAGTGGCCAGCAGGGAACCATGGAGGGTAGGGGCTACAGTAGTGACCAGCAGGGAGCCATGGAGGGTAGTGGCTACAGTAGTGGCCAGCAGGGAACCGTAGAGGGTAGTGGCTACAGTAGTGACCAGCAGGGAACCGTAGAGGGTAGTGGCTACAGTAATGACCAGCAGGGAACCATGGAGAGTATGAGCTACAGTAGTGACCAGCAGGGAACCATGGAGGGTAGGGGCTACAGTAGTGGCCAGCAGGGAACCATGGAGAGTATGAGCTACAGTAGTGGCCAGCAGGGAACCGTAGAGGGTAGTGGCTACAGTAATGACCAGCAGGGAACCATGGAGAGTATGAGCTACAGTAGTGGCCAGCAGGAAACCATGGAGAGTATGAGCTACAGTAGTGGCCAGCAGGGAACCGTAGAGGGTAATGGCTACAGTAGTGACCAGCAGGGAACCATGGAGGGTAGTGGCTACAGTAGTGACCAGCAGGGAACCATAGAGAGTATGAGCTACAGTAGTGGCCAGCAGGGAAATGTAGAGGGTAATGGCTTCAGTAATGACCAGCAGGGAACCGTAGAGGGTAATGACTACGGTAGTGGCCAACAGGGAGCCATGGAGGGTATGAGCTACAGTAGTGGCCAGCAGGGAACCGTGAAGGGTAGGGGCTACAGTAGTGGCCAGCAGGGAGCCATGGAGGGTAGGGGCTACAGTAGTGGCGAGCAGGGAACCGTGGAGGAGAGGGGGCTACAGTATTGTAGTGGCGAGGAGGGATCCGTGGAAGGTGGCACAGGGAGGGAGATGCATTTCCTAAGGTCTACTTTCTTCCCTGGCAATGCTTAAAGTTGCACGCCATACTCCCGTCTGTGGGCTGGTCGAACAGAGATTAGGAAAGGCTTGGGTCTTGGACCAAGCACACACCTACACTATTGTGTCCGTCTAGAATTAAGGGAACAGCTCGCTGTAAATCGGGGCTCAGAGAGAGATAGAGAAAAAGGCATTATTAAGGGAGTTCAGTTCGTCAAATCTCCTCACATAACATTACTATGGAGGGGTGAACGTGGAGTTTAAAGTGATGAGGTAAGTCTTAGATTTTGATTTTGACTGAGTTATCCACTTGGCAATGGAGAGAATGACAGAGATGGGAGACGAAGCAGCAGGAATCTCCACCATCTCCTTTGAAAACAGCTTAGGGAAATTATGGTAGTGCAACAGGAAGAAAAAAGTGATAGAAAATAGAGGAAGGAACGTGAAAGGTGTAAAGAAATGTCCTTAGGACTCAGGGAGCTGAAGATCGATGCAAAGGAATCTGTCTTGAAGATGAGAGTGATAGAGGGAAACCATGGCAGAAAGTGTGGAGGGAAATAGGGCTTCTTTGGGAGAGGGAATGGTAGACTTAAGTAAATGCCCATCACTCAGGGATCAGGGAATACGGAAGGAGAAGGAGGGCACAGGTGGGGAAATAATTCCTGGGTTGAGAATGAAGGACCCAGAGCAACAACAGGACGCGACGTGGAACACGGAGTCGGGGAACATTTAGAAGGACGAGGTGACTCACAGTCTGGAGTAATGATAGAGAGGATAATATACTCTACTGGAGGTTAAAGAGCCAGGGAAATCTAAGCTGCAGGTTAAAGAGCCAGGGAAACCTAAGCTGAGGTTAAAGAGCCAGGGAAATCTAAGCTGCAGGTTAAAGAGCCAGGGAAATCTAAGCTGCAGGTTAAAGAGCCAGGGAAACCTAAGCTGCATGTTAAAGAGCCAGGGAAACCTAAGCTGCATGTTAAAGAGCCAGGGAAACCTAAGCTGCAGATTAAAGAGCCAGGGAAATCTAAGTTGCAAGGTAAAGAGCCAGGGAAATCTAAGCTGTAGGTTAAAGAGCCAGTGAAATCTAAGCTGCAGGTTAAAGAGCCAGGGAAACCTAAGCTGCAGGTTAAACTGCCAGGGAAACTTAAGCTGCAGGTTAAAGAGTCAGGGAAATCTAAGCTGCAGGTTAAAGAGCCAGGGAAATCTAAGCTGCAGGTTAAAGAGCCAGGGAAATCTAAGCTGCAGGTTAAAGAGCCAGGGAAATCTAAGCTGCAGGTTAAAGAGCCAGGGAAACCTAAGCTGCAGGTTAAAGAGCCAGGGAAACCTAACCTACAGACGAAACAGCCAGGGAAACTAACCATTGTTACGTGGAAGGTTAAAGAGAACCCAAAGTATCCAGGATAAATATATGGTGGGGGAAGTGCAGATTCTCGACGAACGAGGTGTCACGGAGATGGACGACTCATAACTCCAGCCTTTAGGTGACAGATGGGCTGCACCAGGATTAAAAGGAAGAGTGCAGACGTGGATTTATTGAGAATTCTGGGTGTTGGGAGAAGACGGAATTCCAGCCAAAGAAGACATGGCAGTGAACGAGAAGGAGAACTTGAAAAAAAACTAACTGCCAGTGACTATAGTAGTGACGATTGGACTTTTTGAGGGTAAAGGAGCCTAAAAGAAGTGGTAGATTAAGAGCAGGCTGTGAGGGGGGGGATGTCCCAAAAAGATTACATCTCGGTACGAAATTGTTTAGCTAGGAGTTACCACAGTAGGTCCAGGAAACTTGGTCAGAATGAAGAATTTAGAAGTGTGTACGTCAGAGCCGATAGACCAAGGGAGGCGTGTGGGAGGATTAAAGAGTACAGTCCGAAGACAAATAATGGAAGGCGTCAAGAGAGGCTAGAGAACAACACAGCTTCTCCACGAGCTTCAAGAGGTCAGTGTTCTGAAATAGTATACGAAGCCAGGATGAAAGAGGATGAATGCAAATGCAGTAAATGGCAGTAATTGGATAGGGACTAGAGTTCAAGGACCGAATCAGGGAAGACAAGCGTGATAGTGTTGGAGTCGTAAAGACGAAACTCACAAAAGAGGTAAGATCTCACTCGGTCTGTCCGAAAGGATAGTTGATGGCAAGGAGGGGAAGAAAAGATTAAGGGTACGGGGATTGGTCTTCATAATTAGGGAATATTATTAGATATCAGGAAACACTGATGGGCCGTCCATTCACACGGTACGTCATAGGAAGAGTAATTTTGTGGGGCAAAACCTGCGTCGTGGCGTTAGTTGCAACAATCCTCCGGTGAACTGCTTTGAGGGACTACGGAGCAGAAGGCAACGAGACACGTATTCCTCAAGGAAGGTAAAGACCTGATATTGGGATATGTTAGTTAGGAAGATGTAGAGTGGGAGAACGTTGATGATAATGGAGATAGAATGGCATGGAGACATAAATTCGTAAGAGAATGTATTGGAAAATTTCTCCTGTATCAGCATGTCCCTGAGCACACGAGAATCAGGGGGACTGATACACCATAACTAGAGGATATTAGTTTATCGAGGTGGTCTTACCGTATACCAATAGGATAAAGGTGATCATGTAATGCCTGAGTTTGATGGCGCATTTGCTGAGGACGTAGAAAAGGGTTAGAGTGGAAGCAAGATTGATTTAAGGAGGACAAAGCTTGTGGAAACTACTAAAAACTGGAGTTTCTTTGAAAATGCAAATTGGAAAACGGGGATTCATAGCCGAGATACACGCCACTAACATGGTAGCTTCCCTGAAGTTTGCAGTGAGGGAGTTAAAGGGTACGATAGGATTCAGATAGGGTGGAAAGGTTTGAAAAGAGAAAGATATGGTTCTGTAGGTGATGTCAGAAATGCCGCAAAGCTTAGGGATAAGCTGTGGAAAAAGATCTAAGAGGCACATCACCCACCCAGCATATGTTTAAAGGCATAAAAGAGCGAGGAGTGGACGTGGCAAGATGAGGAAGGAAGAACAGAGAGAAACAGGGAAGAATATTATGGACAGGGTAGCTTAAAATCCAAAACATTTCCATGAATTTAACTCTGAGTAAAGTAATTGTATAAGGGCAGCTCATGAGTATCAGAAGGTAGACATCTAGAGTATATGAAAATGTACAAGGAACTAAATGATAAGTATAGAGGTTTGTTCACAGTGTTAGACACTGCACCGCCAACACAAAGGAGTTGGAGAACATTAAAGTTGTAAGAAATGACAAACAGGCTACTAAATAGTGTTGACTCACACAAGATGCTCGGCCCTGATGAAATCTCTCCATATGTCTTAGGAACTTGTGCAGAAACACTTGACAGTCCGCTTGAAGTATTGTTCATGAAGTCGGTGGAAGAGGTTGTAGTGCCAGGGGAGTGGAAGAGGACAGACGTTATGTTTGTCTTTTAAGAGTAAAAAAAGATCCAGAAAGCGAAGATAATCAGAAAGCAAATGGATGATTACCTGCAAAGAAGAGGCAGCTAAAGAAAAGAACAACATAGAATCAGGGAAAGGAATTTATGCTTAATAAATCTCTTATAGACGAGAGATAGATGGATAGGCTGTGTGTGTTTCTGGAACGTTATCCTGGAATGCCAAAAGGTGTTTGACATATCAGATTGGAGGATGGTAAAGAAGCTAGATATTCAGGCAGACATACGGGATGGGGGAGCTCCTTTGGTGGATGGAGTTTTTGGTTGAGGGGAACAGAGGACCTATGTTCGAAAAGCCTTCTGGAAGTGGGTAAGGTTTCCATTGGGTTGCCGCAAGGCTCAAGTCTTGTGACCGTTGCTGTTCTTAATATGTGTTATTGACTTGCCTTGCCAGGAGGGCTGGACTCGTACCAAAATGATTTTGCAGGGCTGCACTCGTACCAAAATGATTTTGCAGGGCTGGACTCGTACCAAAATGATTTTGCAGGGCTGCACTCGTACCAAAATGATTTTGCAGGGCTGCACTCGTACCAAAATGATTTTGCAGGGCTGCACTCGTACCAAAATGATTTTGCAGGGCTGCACTCGTACCAAAATGATTTTGCAGGGCTGCACTCGTACCAAAATGATTTTGCAGACGTTGCCAAGATCTTGAGAAAATAAAGGATGACGCGGAGGAGGATTGCATCATCTTAGAAAGGAACGCAAACACATTCCAAAGTTCGTGTCACATACATGGCTGATGATGAAATTCACTGCGGGTCACTGCAAGGTGATGTGGGTGGTGCACAGCGGTGAAAAGGCTTCATTAACAGTATAATCTAGCAGGAAACAAGCTACAGGAATCTATGTGTTTTGAAAGGGTGGGGACATGCGGGCTGACTTTGTGCTTGTTGCCAGAACATCTCGTGCAGGAGAAGTGTAAAGGAGGCAGTGTGTCTGCAGAGAAGTCATATAATTTCTTCTAAGAAGATGGATGACAAATTGTTCGGCAAGCTCTTCACTATGTATACAAGACTCAGAATGGAGTTTGCTTTTCAACTTAGGTCACAGCACTTGTGAGAACACAAAGAACTAATGGAGAAGGTCCAGAGGACAGCTTCAAAAATGGTCTTTGAAATAAAAGCGCAGAGTTACAGGTCTTTGAGTGATGGAAATACAGATCAACCAGGGGGCGTAACAAGGATTTAAGCGAAAGACTTATTAAAAAGGACGTAAAGAAGTTTTTACGGTATCAGAGGAGTGGATGTATGGATTGAACAAAGTGTTAAAGTTGTGAGTCTTATTGGTATGCAGAAGTCTGAAAATCATGGTAGTACAAAGAGGTCAGAGATGATAACAAAGAGATAACCACACACACACACACACACACACACACACACACACACACACACACACACACACACACACACACACACACAAATACACATGGCTATGAAGGGCGAGGCAGTATGAGAACTTGCTCACTTCACATTAGGTACAAATGGCTAATTAACCTCACCCTTTCCCCTCTTCATAAGCCATCGTTGAACATGTAAATAGACCAAAGAACTTTAACCCTCATTGTGATTAGGATTAAAGTTCTTTGGTCTATTTACGTGCGCAGAGTCCGTCGAATTTTACGCTAATTATTAGCGCAAGATCCGACGGATGAGAGAGAGAGAGAGAGAGAGAGAGAGAGAGAGAGAGAGAGAGAGAGAGAGAGAGAGAGAGAGAGAGGTATTTGCATTTGTTCGCCCGTGGGGTGGCATTTCGTCACATCTCTTAACTTCATGTGAGGACGAATGTTGACATTACACAAAGCCCCAAGTTGGCTGTTAGAACCGCAACGTGTTGTCTTGCTTGCATCTTCGGTTTGAGCGATTTCGCTTTTAAAACGACGATTCCCAAGAACCGTTCATGGCGCGGGAGGCCAGGTGTCCGATGGTTAATATCGATATATTTTCCGATTATTGTCTTTTGGTTCTTGGGAAATACAGGTATTTCGCCTATATCAAGATCCACGGAATGGAAGATATGCCTGTGGTAGAAATTACATCGTAAGACATTGAGAATCACGTTCAGTGTCTGAAACCTGATTCGTTCTTTTAAAGGGGAATTCAAATCTGCATCATTAGCAAAAGGAGATTCGGAAATGTTGTACATCATCTGCAATTCACATCACGGCTAGATATGTGAGCGAATGCGGCCTTTCCTCATGTGTTCCTGGCAATACTTCGCCAGCGAGGGAAACGGAGGATGAAAAATGAAGAAAAATGAGAATATTATACTTAAATATCTTTACTCCTGTCTTTTAAGATATTCTAGACTGATTCTCAATCTCTTAGAAGTCCATTTCTCTTCTCTCGAGATCACCAACTCGGCTCTCGTGGTGCGAAGGTGTGTACTGGTGATCGAACTCTTTGTGTGTGTGTGTGACCCACCTCTTGTCTGCCTCTCTTAATCAGGGCATCTGGTGGATCTCTGGACTTATCCTTGGACGTCGCAACCCAAGATTGTCTTTCTGTGGCCTCTCTCTGCTGCTCTTGTGTCACCTGTGGTGCAGGAGCTTGCCTGCCAGGCTTAGTATTCCTCCCTGTGGTAGGTGGTGAAGAGTCTCTCTCTCTCTCTCTCTCTCTCTCTCTCTCTCTCTCTCTCTCTCTCTCTCTCTCTCTCTCTCTCTCTCTCTCTCTCTCTCTCTCTCTCTCTTGCCCCCCGTCAAGAGCGGTGTTCCTCAGGGCTCTTCTCTCCTGTCGCCCGTGCTCCTCTCTCCGTAAAGAAGCGATCTCTCTTCTTCATTCTCTAAACACACACTCTCTCTCTCTCTCTCTCTCTCTCTCTCTCTCTCTCTCTATATATATATATATATATATATATATATATATATATATATATATATATATATATATACTTTCGTTTTCCCATCCTGAGGTACTGTTTCACCTTTCAAAGGCCAGGGTTACAGACTCGCCTAAGAAAGCCATATTAACCCCCCTCGTTGCATCTCTTGTTTGATAGTCATCATTTTTTTTGGCTTGAATTACACACTTGGCCATGATTAGGGCTGGCTGTCGCCCGGGCCTCCCCCCACGTCCGCTGCTGTTATAAAGGTAAAAATGAAAGTATATGATCATGGCAAGTGTGGTGGTCATGATCGCACTACGTCATGGTTGCCTTGCGATGGGTCCAGAGGTCGGCTACCTCCACAGCTCGGCCTCTGACCTCAGCGTAGCGTGAGGTAGTGAAGCTCCTAAGATATCCAAATCCTCAGCTCAGGTTGTTGGAGGCCAGAGCCAATAGACCTACGCGACCACCACATCCTAGCTCGTCTGGTACACTGTACGTATAATCCGCCAAAAAACTATCCTTACCTTTATGTGTTAGACGTTATGACACAATGGACGAAGGATTCTGACAAATGCCTCACGGTCTTGCATTCCTAATGTTTAATTCTCAGTGAGCGTAAAGCAAATTATACCGCATAGTGTATGATGCCTTCAGTCATTTATAATTAATCTTATGTGTGTTTAATTTCGAGCGTATCACGCAAACGCACTTACTGACCCTACTGACAAAACAGGAGTCATAGTGTTCATTTTGAAATCCATCCGCCTAAAGATATATATATATATATATATATATATATATATATATATATATGTGTATGTGTGTGTGTGTGTATATATATTTCTATTTTCATATTCGCCATTTCCCGTTTCAGCGAGGTAGCGTTAAGAACAGAGGACTGAGCCGTAGAGAGAAAATCCTCTCTTGGCCCCCTTCTCTGTTCCCTCTTTTGGAAAAGTAAAAACTGTAGGGGAGGATTTCCAGCCTCCCGCTCCCTCCCTTTTTAGTCGCCGTCTACGACACGAAGGGAGTACGTGGGAAGTATTCTTTCTCCCCTATCCCCAGGGATAATATATATATATATATATATATATATATATATATATATATATATATATATATATATATATATTTGTTGGATAAACTTGTCCAGATTTTTTCATGTTTTCTTCCAGTCTTGTGTTTCAAATGGCTGGAGGTCATGTATCAGAACAATTTTCGACCCTGAGTTTTATTCGATTTTAGTATTTTAGAGTAATCCATGTCCATGGTGCCAATAGGGAACTGCTTTTTAAGCGTAAGTTAAGAACCAGCCAATCAAGATTCTCGGTTTGTGAATTATGATGTAGCTTTCTAGGCTATAGGTGGTGGGGAGTAGAGCCTCACTGCTTTCAGCTGATCCTTAGTCGTTCAGTCTTGAAGTGCGAGTTTGTCACGACAGACCTACAATATACGCTATGTAATTCTTATCACCTCAACCCAGAACGGTGATGTTAGCACACAACAGTGTTCAGCTTGGGAGCGTCGTAGTTGGTTTTACTTGTCTTGTCTTGAAGGTCCGTAGTGTCCAGCCTGCCTTCTTTTTAGAGGCGGCATTATATACCAAGGCCT
>NC_092258.1:10788186-10848186 GCF_036320965.1 Panulirus ornatus
TCTCTCTCTCTCTCTCTCTCTCTCTCTCTCTCTCTCTCTCTCTCTCTCTCTCTCTCTCTCTCTCTCTCTCTCTCTCTCTCTCTCTCTCTCTCTCTCTCTCTCTCTCTCTCTCTCTCTCTCTCTCTCTCTCTCTCTCTCTCTCTCTCTCTCTCTCTCTCTCTCTCTCTCTCTCTCTCTCTCTCTCTCTCTCTCTCTCTCTCTCTCTCTCTCTCTCTCTCTCTCTCTCTCTCTCTCTCTCTCTCTCTCTCTCTCTCTCTCTCTCTCTCTCTCTCTCTCTCTCTCTCTCTCTCTCTCTCTCTCTCTCTCTCTCTCTCTCTCTCTCTCTCTCTCTCTCTCTCTCTCTCTCTCTCTCTCTCTCTCTCTCTCTCTCTCTCTCTCTCTCTCTCTCTCTCTCTCTCTCTCTCTCTCTCTCTCTCTCTCTCTCTCTCTCTCTCTCTCTCTCTCTCTCTCTCTCTCTCTCTCTCTCTCTCTCTCTCTCTCTCTCTCTCTCTCTCTCTCTCTCTCTCTCTCTCTCTCTCTCTCTCTCTCTCTCTCTCTCTCTCTCTCTCTCTCTCTCTCTCTCTCTCTCTCTCTCTCTCTCTCTCTCTCTCTCTCTCTCTCTCTCTCTCTCTCTCTCTCTCTCTCTCTCTCTCTCTCTCTCTCTCTCTCTCTCTCTCTCTCTCTCTCTCTCTCTCTCTCTCTCTCTCTCTCTCTCTCTCTCTCTCTCTCTCTCTCTCTCTCTCTCTCTCTCTCTCTCTCTCTCTCTCTCTCTCTCTCTCTCTCTCTCTCTCTCTCTCTCTCTCTCTCTCTCTCTCTCTCTCTCTCTCTCTCTCTCTCTCTCTCTCTCTCTCTCTCTCTCTCTCTCTCTCTCTCTCTCTCTCTCTCTCTCTCTCTCTCTCTCTCTCTCTCTCTCTCTCTCTCTCTCTCTCTCTCTCTCTCTCTCTCTCTCTCTCTCTCTCTCTCTCTCTCTCTCTCTCTCTCTCTCTCTCTCTCTCTCTCTCTCTCTCTCTCTCTCTCTCTCTCTCTCTCTCTCTCTCTCTCTCTCTCTCTCTCTCTCTCTCTCTCTCTCTCTCTCTCTCTCTCTCTCTCTCTCTCTCTCTCTCTCTCTCTCTCTCTCTCTCTCTCTCTCTCTCTCTCTCTCTCTCTCTCTCTCTCTCTCTCTCTCTCTCTCTCTCTCTCTCTCTCTCTCTCTCTCTCTCTCTCTCTCTCTCTCTCTCTCTCTCTCTCTCTCTCTCTCTCTCTCTCTCTCTCTCTCTCTCTCTCTCTCTCTCTCTCTCTCTCTCTCTCTCTCTCTCTCTCTCTCTCTCTCTCTCTCTCTCTCTCTCTCTCTCTCTCTCTCTCTCTCTCTCTCTCTCTCTCTCTCTCTCTCTCTCTCTCTCTCTCTCTCTCTCTCTCTCTCTCTCTTCTCATCTCTATATAATATATATATATATATATATATATATATATATATAATATATAATATATATATCCAGAGGTAATTAACCGGGAGAAAGATTCGATTCCGGGAAATACCTGAGGCAAAAAGGAAGGGTTGGAACTAAACGGTTTGAACAATTCATCGCCCGCTGTTCGCGTGAAAGAAAACGTGAATAGTGGGGGACTACGCCAGGGTGGGGGTAGAATGTTCATGGAAGGCACAGGGCTTGTCAGCTGCCGAGCCACTGCCGCCGATGCCGATGCCTGATGCCGCCCGTGGCATTATTTTCATCTTCTTTTTTTTATCACTTTCCCCCACGAACGTTTTTACCGCACGTGATTGAAATGCCTGGCAGCCATTGAGTGCTGTTGGAGAGATACGCGCGGCACCCGATGTGAAATGACGCTGCCACCGGGCGCGGCCATTATTCGCGCGTGAAATGAATTTCGCGGCGTCGCTGTTTCTTATTTTCTTCCATATCGAAGATGGGAATTGTTTCCATTTTGGCGCCTGTGTCTCTAGCAGCCCGTATAGGTGTGAGTGTCACGAGCTGCGGCAGCACACACGGTGGGGTGGTGACCAGCTTAGAAGAAAAAAGAAAAGAGCTGCTTAAGGGATGTTGAATGTAAACATTACTCGTTTGTATCTTTTGAAGGCGATTTTTATTTAGTCTTTGGTAGGCCCCGGTTGCCACATGATAGCGTCTTGGATCATCTCGCGAACGCCAGACGATATTATTCAGTTTGTGTAAGGCCTTAGACCACAGGACGGGATGGGCGGTTTTTTTTTTTTCTTTTTCTTTTTCTTTCGTTTTTTGAGAGGTTCCTAGAGTCACTCAACGGCCCCTTCTACAGGAGCTCCAGCAGCACCGTCGCTGCCCTGCTTCGGGGGGAAATATGGAGTCCTGTGGCGTGAGGAAGTTCTCTTGGCGTGGCTCCCGGTGATGGAGCCTGGCTGAAGGTGACTTTTCACTCTCGCGGTGTCGCCACGGACAGACCCGAGTCCGGTCAGACCGATGATTGGCTTGTACGGACACAGGGAGGTATACAGTGGGCGGAGGAGGAGCAGCGCCATGACTCATTCCTCCTCTCGTTATTGTCAGCTTAACTGCTCGTTCCACACTCTTATCTCTCCTGATCTCTTGTTATTGCCTTTGCTATCTCATTATAACCTTTATCGCCCAGTTCTCTCTGGTATTTCGTCTCTCCTCTTCCGTTTTCGAATAATTCTCTTATTCCCATCTTTTTAGTATAGCTCGTAGACTTAACTTTCCATCTATTTCATCTATAATTCTTATACCTGTATTTGTTATAGATATGTCCCGTTCATTTCTACGTGTATTACTTCCCTGTTCGTTCGTTCTGTGCCTTCTCTTCATTCATTGCTGAAAGGAGATTTGAATTTGACTTCAACACTGTGAAGTGGTTCGTTCCAGGGACATAGGTATGTGTACTGGTTCGTTCCACTGACGCTGGTATGTATCGGTTCGTTCCACTGACGTAGTTATGTGGACCGGTTCGTTCCACTGACGCTGGTATGCATCGGTTCGTTCCACTGACGTAGTTATGTGGACCGGTTCGTTCCTCTGACGCAGGTATGTATTGGTTCGTTCCACTGACATGTGTGTGTGTACCGGTTCATTCCAGTGACTTATGTATTGGTTCGTTCCACCGACGTGGCTATGTGCGCCGGTTCGTTCCAATGACTCAGGTATGTGCATTGGTTCGTTCCATTGACCTAGGTATGTGCATTGGCTCGTTCCACTGACGTAGGTATGTGCACTGGTTCGTTCCACTGACATAAGAATGTGAACCGGTCGCTGTGGTGGCCAAAGGTAGTCATGCCACGTTTGGCCTCGCAAGGCGATAATCTCTCAGTTTTCTGTGGGAACACCGCCCTACTGTACTGCCTGGCTAGGCTAGTTGCTTCCGCCTTCTGACATGTCTTCTTTACTCATACCTGCACGCAAGGTTTTCACATATCCGGTGTATGTATACATACATACATACATACATACATACATACATACATACATACATATGTAGGCAAAGCTCGGTAACACCTGTATATATATATATGTATCTATTTATCTGTCAGTCTGTCATCCTATCTATCTATCTATCAATCTCTCTCTCTCTCTCTCTCTCTCTCTCTCTCTCTCTCTCTCTCTCTCTCTATATATATATATATATATATATATATATATATATATATATATATATATATATATATATCCTTTCTTTCATACTATTTGCCATTTCCCGCGTCAGCGAGGTAGAGTTAAGAACAAAGGACTGGCCTTTGAGGGAATATCCTCACCTGGGCCCCTTCTCTGTTCCTTCTTTGAAAAAAAAAAAAAAAAGAGAGAGAGAGAGGGGAGGATTTCCAGCCCCCCGCTCCCACCCCTTTTAGTCGCCTTCTACGACACGCAGGGAATACGTGGGAAGTATTCTTTCTCCCCTATCCCCAGGGATAATATACATATATATATATATATATATATATATATATATATATATATATATATATATATATATATATATATACATATATATGTATATATATGTGTGTGTGTGCGTGTATTGAATACCTACGAGTACCTACGACAGGGAAAGTTGCAAAGAACGCGTCGTGTAAATTACGTGTTGCCAGGTATTTATGTGTGAGAAGGAAAGATTGTATGTTTGTGGACTAAGAGCCAGCAGCCCCACACGTGGGGAGTTGAGGCACTAAAGCAAGGACAGCAACGTGGGCCGAAGGAGTGAAACGTGACAGCCACTGAAGTGCTGCTGGCTCACTAGCCTTGCCCGATACCCAGGCGGGTTAGTAACGGTAATATACCTCCCTGGTCGGTGGCTGCTTACTGCTTATTACACACACACACACACACACACACAGAGAGAGAGAGAGAGAGAGAGAGAGAGAGAGAGAGAGAGAGAGAGAGAGAGAGAGAGTTTTTGACACCTTTTCTAAATGAGCTCACGAAAGATTCTGCCACTGTGTGTGGAGGTTCGAAAACTACAAGTTGACACCTGTTGTAGAATTTGAGTCTCTACAAGCCTTCTGTTGGTACAGGTAGTGCTACAGCTTACAGGCACATCATCACAAGTCATGCTACAGTGTTGATACATGATTTATGATACACTAACACAGCAAGAATACATATGATAACGCTTCGTAGAAGACATTACATGTAACACAGTAAAACAAGTCCTATGTAAATTAACAGCATAGTGAAAACAAGTCCTATGTAAATTAACAGCACAGTAAAAACAAGTCCTATGTAAATTAACAGCACAGTGAAAACAAGTCCTATGTAAATTAACAGCACAGTAAAAACAAGTCCCATGTAAATTAACAGCACAGTAAAAACAAGTCCCATGTAAATTAACAGCACAGTAAAACAAGTCGTCCTCTGTAAATTAACCCTGGTTTTTAACAGAACGGGGAGAGAGTTGTACACTCGTGTGTGCCCCCCCATCATCACCTGAACTTAATATGCCATCTGGTTGCTGGGTAAACATTAGTATACTGCCAGCATTCATTGTCTGGTTAGTGCATTCCAACCAACCCACCGCGCTTAAGCACTAAACCAGTGCTTTTATTTATTTTAAACTTCCTTTCTTAACTAGTTTTCTTTTTTCTTCTTTTCTTTCTCTTTTTTTCCAGCTTTTTTCTCTGTCTCTTTCGTTTTTTCTCTCTTTTTTTTCCCCCCAGCTTTGTATCTTTGTCACCGTGTTACATCTGGGGGTGTTGCGTCGCTCTCTGAAGACCTGGTTCGCTCTCACCATCGCCCAGTTCATGTAGGAACTTCAGGGGCATGTCATCAGGTTCTCTCTCTCTCTCTCTCTCTCTCTCTCTCTCTCTCTCTCTCTCTCTCTCTCTCTCTCTCTCTCTCTCTCTCGCCATGGTGGACAGCTTCGTCACCCTGAGCCCCTCATTGTGCCTAAGTTACTTTCCCTCTCGTCAAGCCGTGTGTGCCCCGACCTTTCCCTCTCGTCAAGCCGTGTGTGCCCCGACCTTTCCCTCTCGTCAAGCCGTGTGCGCCCGACCTTTCCCTCTCGTCAAGCCGTGTGCGCCCGACCTTTCCCTCTCGTCAAGCCGTGTGCGCCCGACCTTTCCCTCTCGTCAAGCCGTGTGTGCCCCGACCTTTCCCTCTCGTCAAGCCGTGTGCGCCGAGTGAGCCATTCTCCGGCCATAGGAGAGCCCCCGGAGGGAGCAGTCAGTTCATCCCTTCACCACGACGCGTTGCCGCGACCAGACGGGACCAGTGCCCGCCAGATGGTGCACTAGGAGGCAGTGGAGGCCAGCAGTTGGTGACGGCGGACGTGGGCGCCCTTGGCTCGATGCTGTCATGTCAATGAATGTGTGTGTGTGTGTGTGTGTGTGTGTGTGTGTGTGTGTGTTGTGGGTGTGTGTGTGTGTGTGTGTGTGTTGTGGGTGTGTGTGTGTGTGTGTGTGTGTGTGTGTGTGTTGTGTGTGTGTGTGTGTGTGTGTGTGTGTGTGTGTGTGTGTGTGTGTGTTGTGTGTGCGCGTGTGTGTGTTGTGTGTGTGTGTGTGTGTGTGCCTCGTTTGTGCTTCTCTTAAAGCCTGTTTTTTCTTTTCTTTTTTTTTTTTGGCTTGCTTAAAGATTGACTTTTGAATCTCAATATTTGGATTTCTTAAAGACTGCCCTGTGACCTCACTTTTTCGCTTTTTTAAAGATTAACTTTTGAACCTCACTTTTAGTTTTCTTGAAGATTAACTTTGAACCTAAAAATTATGGTTTTCTTAAAGATAGACTTTTGACCCCCAATTTTTGGCTTGCGTATTGATTACCTTTTGAACCTCAGTTTTTGAACTATCGTAAATCTTAAAGATTACCTTTTTGAACCTTAAAATTATGGCTTTCTTAAAGATTGCCTTTTGACTCCATATTTTTTTTTGACTTTCGTAAAGATTGCTCTTTGAACCTCATTCTTAATGTTCGTAAAGGTTTTCTCTTGAACCTCAGTTTTTTTTAGTTTTTTTCTTATTTCGTAGACAAAACTTCTTTCTTATTTCGTAAGACAAAACTTCCTCGTGTTCCCAGGGAAGTTCCCTCTCGAGACATCAGTACGATAATGTTGTTATCTCTTGTCTTATCAGCAGGGCTGCATTTGGCCGTGGTTAAGGCAGTTGATCATCATCGTCACAATGTTTTTCTTTTATTTAAGATTCACCAGGTCTTGGGGCCGTGCCTGCAATTGGTCTTACCTATTGCCGCCCCCCAAACACACACACACACACACCCACACACACACACACACACACACACACACACACACACACACACACACACACACACACACACACACACACACACACACACACACACACACACACACACACACACACACATCACTGCTTTTAGTGAAGTTTCAGTGATTCGTTATCACTAGAGCTCAGAGGTCCGTACGTTTCAAATCTTTAGAAAAAAAAGAAGAATAGGTTGGCAAATTGGCAAGAGAATGGAGCTGAAATGGGCTAGAGAAAAATATGCATCATAAAATGGATTTAGGCATTAAATATTTGACCACATACAATAGTTATACCAGTGTTATGCATAATATAGCAACACTTCGTAAAAGAAGTGATACTTAACCGATCACTTTGCTTCAAAAGTAGTGTATTTTTCTCCATTTTCGTCCATTGAAACTGTGGTCTTCCGGGGGGAAAAAAAAGAAAACGGACCAAAAAAAGGTGCATTAGCAGGCTTCAGCAGAGCATCGCAATTTTGTTATCAGCTGGTCGAATGCTCCCATCACAACACCCTTCCAACCCCTGTGAGAAAAGACAGGAAACAACCGCTATTTTTCGTGTTCTTTCGCACGTATTGGAAAACACAGAAATCCTCTCCACGGTTGGCAACCTATCCCTGCCCTCAGCGTATGTTGCTCCGTCAGTGGAAATCCAAATCATTTTCTTTGTGACTTCGACCCTTATTATCTGGATAACGCCGAACAAAGCAAGTTTCCACATAGTCTTTTCTTCCCCCCCACCCCCTTCCCGAGGAACGTACCCTCACTTGGTACGTTCTCCGTTGGTGAATGCATCCCAAAGAGATTTCAGAGGACTTGTTTTGCAATTTCTTCAAAGGGGAATATCGGCCTCAGCATTTGTCTTTCGTAGATAGGTCCACCGAAGATTGGAGTTTGCCGAGCTGAAGCTATGGTTGTGTGGCGTAATGAGGCATGTACTCCGTTGGTGTATATTTTCAACACTTCCGTTGGTGTATTTGTTCCCCAAGAGACTTCAGAGACTCCTTTCTTTCCCTTTTCCATGGAGGAGTGTCGGCGTCAACATCTGTCTTGCATAGATCGGTCCAGCGAAGACTTCGAGTTTGCCGACCTGAAGCTATGATTGTGTGGAGTACTGAGGCATGTACTCCGTTGGCTTATTTGTTCCAAAGAGACTTCAGAGACATATTTTTTCCTGTTCCCATGGCGTTCCCCGGTGTCACCATGTGTCTTGTAGAGGTGCAGTGGAGGTTGAGATCGCCAACTGGAAGGTATATCATATAAAGTATGGAGGCATGTACTCGGTTTGCTATTCGGTTTGCTAGCAGCGGCAGCTGGGTGCTTCGAAGTCACACAATGTCGAGAAACAAAGATCAACTCGAAGTTCATATATATATTTTTTCTTTCATGCATTCGGCGAAATGATACCTGTCCCATCTGTCGACAAACGCAACTAGACTCTTCAACTCAACTATCAAGCTTTGAGGAAGTGGTCTATTTAGGCGTTGTAAGTTGAATGTGTCCAGCAGTGTTGGAAGGAGAAATGACTGACTCATACAGTAGAGTCTGGGCTGAGCAGGGCTCAAACAGTAGAGTCTGGGCTGAGCAGGGCTCAAACAGTAGAGTCTGGGCTGAGCAGGGCTCTAACAGTAGAGTCTGGGCTGAGCAGGACTCAGACAGTAGAGTCTGGGCTGAGCAGGGCTCTTAACAGTAGTCTGGGCTGAGCATGGCTCAAACAGTAGAGTCTGGGATGAGCAGGACTCAGACAGTAGAGTCTGGGCTGAGCAGGACTCAGACAGTAGAGTCTGGGTTGAGCATGGCTCAAACAGTAGAGTCTGGTCTGAGCTGGACGGATCGCCCTACCGGAATATACCCAATATATCCACACGTACTGTACCCTTCACACACACACACACACACACACACACACACACACACACACACACACACACACACACACACACACACGTCCAGTATCCTTAAGAACGTTACCCTAGGAAATGTTCCATTTGAACATGAATGATTTACTTCATGGAAAAGAGTAAGGTATTTTCTTTTCTTTATGAACAGTCAACTAATTCAAAAATTACTTTGGAGTATTTCTTGTGGTGGAATTATATTAAAAATCAATGACAATTAGGAATTATAAGGTCAAATGGGCAATTCTATCCTGAAACTACAAAAATTAGTCCTTTGTGGCATTTTGCCCTAACATCCAGACTGTAGTTCTCACATGGTGGCGCCTGCACCTGCAACACAGGTCAAAAGGTTTACCCTCCCTTCTAGTGAATGACACCTGACGGGAGTCACCACATTGCCGAGGACAAAGAGGCCAGAAGCGGCGGCCCCGCGAGATGCGGACCACACCTCTCCGCCAGGCATACCACACATGGTCTTTGGTTGGACAGCAGCAGCACCCACCACCTCACTCCCCCCGCTTATGGTCCTCCCGACAGAGCCTGACCCACGAGTCGTCTCTTGGCCACCGCCGCCGCGCCTAGCTTAACGGAGTGAGGCGTTGTTCTCCCTTCTGCTGACCGTAGCGTCGTCGCCTCGGGACGTGTTCCTGGCTTCCACACCCCCCGTATAGTGGCGCTCCTTTGAGGTTGAAGGCAGCAGCAGCAGCAGCTAGAGCCCTTTCAACCTCTGGGATTCAACACAATTTTTCCCCTCATCGTTTTAGGAGATTTTGTCATCCCATGGTAAAGGCTTCAGAGATGTCCTCTTGCCATTGCATTGACTTCACCACAAGCGCAGTGACAGCTGTCGTTTTTTTTGTCGTAAAATCTATGAGAATATGAAGGGGAGAGAGAGAGAGAGAGAGAGAGAGAGAGAGAGAGAGAGAGAGAGAGAGAGAGAGAGAGAGAGAGAGAGAGAGAGAGTAGGGCAGTGGAACGTCTTCTAGTAATCCTATCACAGAGGCAACAGGAGAGCTACAGGTGTGTGTGTGTGTGTGTGTGTGTGTGTGTGTGTGTGTGGTGTGGTGGGGTGAGTTACGTAACGGTGTTGATGGCGGCGGCGGCGGTGTGGGTAGGGGACCGATGCCCACGCTGGATGATGTAACTAACCCTCGCCTCTCACTGTGGTAGGGACGCTGGCGCAGCATCCTACCACCACCACTACTACTCTCTTGGCGGTGACACACCTTCCATCTGCTGTAGGGACCCAGTCACATACCCTTAGGAACGCCAGACGGCGGCTCATAGCCAGCTTAGGCGTTCCTCCTTCGGCCTTGAAGAATAACCCAAGCGGATGTCAAATGCTGTCCGGACGGTGATGGAGAAATGTGCGGTATGGGCATTTTACCGGTACTTCTGTATCAACAGGAAGTGTGTAAGATGGGGGAAGAGTGAAGAATGAGCTGTCTGCTATTTCGAAGGGAATCATTCCTGACTTGAAAGCAAATACCAAGGTTTGTAGAATAGTTATACAAAGGAATATAAAGGAATTCATACACAGATAGATAGCTGATTCCCTTCGAGGATGTTTACAATGGTGGAAGAGGTCTAAAACTCATAGATCAGTATGTTAAGCGTAGAACACACACATGAATAATATAAATAGAAATATACTGTAAACTTTTCCTGTTGGTAAAGAGAAGCAGATAATGTCAGGCGTGGACTTGAAGCGAAATATCAGATCTATTCGTAAGCGTATCCATGGTCCCACTTTCAGCCACTCTGATTGGTGAATCATTGCTTATCATAACAGTCTTCTTGAAGATGATGGTACTTCGTCTCATTCGTGGTAAAACGTTTTTGCCCACGAGTTCGTAACCATCGCTACGAGTGAGATCATCAGACAACCTTATTGCTAAGTAGCTCGATAGTTCGAGATTATTGAAGCCTTTGGAATCACTAAGTAGCTCGTTAGTTCGAGATTATTGAAGCCTTTGGAATCACTAAGTAGCTCGTTAGTTCGAGATTATTGAAGCCTTTGGAATCACTAAGTAGCTCGTTAGTTCGAGATTTATTGAAGCCTTTGGAACCGCAGAGTAGCTCGTTAGTTCGTGATTATTGAAGCCTTTGGAATCACTAAGTAGCTCGATAGTTCGAGATTATTGAAGCCTTTGGAATCGCTCAGTAGCTCGTTAGTTCGAGATTATTGAAGCCTTTGGAATCACTAAGTAGCTCGTTAGTTCGAGATTTATTGAAGCCTTTGGAACCGCAGAGTAGCTCGTTAGTTCGTGATTATTGAAGCATTTGGAATTACTCAGTAGCTCCTTGTAGCTCTTCAGATCAAGATTATCGAAGCCTTTGGAATCACTAAGTAGCTCCTTAGATCATGATTATCGAAGCCTTTGGAATCACTAAGTAGCTCCTTAGATCATGATTATCGAAGCCTTTGGAATCACTAAGTAGCTCCTTAGATCAAGATTATCGAAGCCTCTGGAATCACTTAAGTAGCTCCTTAGATCAAGATTATCGAAGCCTTTGGAATCACTTAAGTAGCTCCTTAGATCAAGATTATCGAAGCCTTTGGAAATTTTGAATGCCTGTATTAGATCACCTCTCAACTTTCTCTTTTCCGAACTAAACGTTGATCGCAGAAGTACGCCAGACATGCACCAGATGCACACCAAAGACCCAAAAAAACACTCGAACGAGAGAGATGCTGTCTCCTCAGGAGGCCGAAGCGTGTTGCAGACCCCCCTAGAAAAAAACTCAGCTTCATCAACAAAGGAAACTAAACCTCTACAGAGAATTAGAAAACGTAAACTTAAAAGATATAACCATAAACAGAAGAAGAACGTACACTACCCAGGACAAAGAAAAAAGAAGAGTGGTATTATTAAGTGAAAAAGTCCAAGATACATCATCATACGTTGCAGGCAGATCAAGAACCACAGACAGCGTCGTCCTCCTCCAAGCAACAGTGTACAATACGGGTCATGGCCAGATGAGTAACATGCTAAGATAAATCACACTCATTGAGCCGAAAATCATCATAAAGATAAGTGACCCAAGCGACATCTTCCTGGGTTGCAACACTCCCCAGTGTTGCGCTGAGCCACTTTTTTTTTCCTTTTTTTTTCACTTCGTGTTCTCCGGAACTCTGGGGTTACGTGAGCATTCCTTAAGGGTGACAGGAAATTCTGAATTAGTGAGCATTCCTTAAGGGAGTCACGAAATTCTGTAATAATTGGTGAGCATTCCTTAAGGGAGTCACGAAATTTTGTGATAATTGGTGAGCCACGAAATTCTGTAATAATTTGTGAGCATTCCTTAAGGGAGTCACGAAATTCTTTTATAAATGGTGAACATTTCTTAAGGGAGTCACGAAATTCTGTAATAATTTGTGAGCATTCCTTAAGGGAGTCACGAAATTCTTTTATAAATGGTGAACATTTCTTAAGGGAGTCACGAAATTCTGTAATAATTAGTGAACATTCCTTAAGGGAGTCACGAAATTCTGTAATAATTAGTGAGCATTCCTTTAGGGAACCACGAAATTTTGTGATAATTGGTGAGCCACGAAATTTTGTAATAATTAGTGAGCATTCCTTTAGGGAACCACGAAATTCTGTAATAATTAGTGAACATTTCTTAAGGGAACCACGAAATTCGGTAATAATTAGTGAGCATTCCTTAAGGGAGTCACGAAATTATGTAATAATTAGTGAACATTTCTTAAGGGAACCACGAAATTCTGTAATAATTAGTGAGCATTCCTTAGGGGAACCACGAAATTCTGTAATAATTAGTGAACATTTCTTAAGGGAACCACGAAATTCTGTAATAATTAGTGAGCATTCCTTTAGGGAACCACGAAATTCTGAAATGATTAGTGAGCATTCCTTAAGGGTTCCAGGAAATTCTACAGTCATGAAAATAGACTAATGGAAACCAATTAGATCATAATCAATAAATGGAACACCATTATCTTGAGCTTGGCTCATA
This sequence comes from Panulirus ornatus, assembly GCF_036320965.1. Classification (NCBI taxonomy): domain Eukaryota; kingdom Metazoa; phylum Arthropoda; class Malacostraca; order Decapoda; family Palinuridae; genus Panulirus; species Panulirus ornatus. The sequence goes on from NC_092258.1 coordinate 10,800,744, forward strand.
GTTGCCACAAATTTAACTCATGAAGCTGTAAGGTTTTGCGTAAGAAAGACGTGGCAATAGAAAGACGTGGCAACAGTGGTTGGTGAAGATCAGGGCTCTAGAGGATAGCTCATGTTGCATAAAGAGTTCCCCGTCGAGGAAGAGCACTCTCTCTGGTCCTCCCGCCTCTCGCCAACCATCACCTGGACTTTATCCGACGGCAGGGGAAATACTTTTTTCCAGGTTTGCCACCGTCACCTCCTGCCACCGGAGATCCCTCGTCCCCAAGTTGCAGGTTGGGCATCGCAGCCGCATCGAGCTCATACTGAAAGCTGCAGGAACGCTTCCATGCCTACCACTGTGAACATTGTGTATAACGTTTCATGTTTGTCTAAAGAGTCTGTCTGAGACCCTTTATCCTTTACCTTGTTAAGGCGGGAAAAGCAAAAGCTAACACTGATAATAATGATAGTAATAATAATAACAATATTATTATTATTATTATTATTATTATTATTATTATTATTATTATTATTATTATTATTAATATTATTATTATTATTAATATTATTATTATTATTATTATTATTATTATTATTATTATTATTATTATTAATTCCGTGAGATATACTAAAGGTATACGAAGGTATAGACCTATCTGTGAGGGTAGAAGACCTCCCAAGCCATCTTAATGTATACGTAAGGTAAGGTCAGGCCCCAGACCTAGCTGTAGAGGGTAGAAGGCCTCCCAAACCATCGTAAGGTATACGTAAGGTAAGGTGAGGTCCCAGACCCAGATAGGCGGTAGAAGACCTCCGAAACCATCATACGGTATACAGAAGGTAAGGTACGGTCCCAGACCCAGCTGTAGGGGTAGAAGACCTCCCAAACCATCGTAAGGTATACGTAAGGTAAGGTAAGGCCCCAGACCCAGCTGGGGGGTAGAAGACCTCCCAAACCATCAAAAAGTATATGGGAGGTAAATTTTTACTTTCTGTGATTGAAGTAGTAACTTTGCTTATCAGAGATGGAAACTTGGCACACAACTAGTTATAACTTTGTGCATTAGTGATAACGAATTGTTCATTTCCTGGGACTTGTCTCTGTGCATTTTTTTTTATTTGGCCGTAAGTGTAACTTCAGAAGTCTGGCTTGTTGCAGTGAGTATTGCGTGTGAACATAATGTTACCAGTTTGTAAGTCAGGACTGAATGTGGGTTGGGTAATGAGACAGGATGTGGTGAAAACGTGGTATGATGGTGAAGATGGTCGTGTGGATGGGGATGATACACTTGGGATGATGATGATGATGGTGACTTTAGACACAGTGTGATGAATCTATTTAGTGATGAATTGGGATGGAGATGAAGATTCCCCCCTCAGGTTTAATGATGAGGTGGAGTAACAGTGTCTCGTACATTGTACTGGTGGTGAGTTCAGATGTTGTGGTGAACTTGATGAATTCGGGTCTGATAATGAGGCTGATTTTGGCGATGAATTCGGGTGGGGGTGATGAACTTAAGGTGGTGATGAATTCTGGTGTGGAGGCGGAGGGGTTGGGGGGTGAGTGTCTCCTCATGTCAGTGGCAGTCGATAAATAATTTGGAGGACAGAGAGAGAGTGCTGATAGTGGGGCCTCGGTGATCGACCTGCGGCCGCCAGGTTGTGCGAGTGGTGGTGGTGGTGATGGGGCATTGAGGGTCTGTAATGATAATGATAGCAATGATAATGGTAATGATAACAATGAGAACGATGATGATAGTCATGATAATGATGATATAAATGATTATCGTAATTACAATAATGATAATCATAATAGTAATGATAATAGTGATTATGATGATGATTTTCCATTTTTGTACCTCCTTGCCATCCTGATTTTCCATTTTAATACTTCCTTATCCTCACCTTTCCTAGTTCGGTCAGAAACAGATGAATATCGACTTCATTTTCAACCATTCGTTTTCTCTCTTTTGTGTATAATTTACTGAGATCAAGGACTACCATCTTCAACCAAGCCCCACAGGATACCCGCTTCTTGCTTCGAAAGTCCTTGTTCAGTCCATGAACAGCACGTCGCCCCCCATATAACACATCTTTCTAGTCCTTTCCATTCATTGCACGCTTCTCACTCTCCTGATTGTTCAGACCCCAGTACTTCGAAGCCTCCTTCACTCCAGTGTCAGAAATAAGGATGAGGAAAAGAAGGGATGCCAATACAGTTCCACGGGAAAGTAAGACTTTACTGTGAAGGAGCTTGGGGGACGGGGAGGAAGCTATGTGGGCTTGAGGGTTGCGGCCTCCAACAGCTTGGTCGATTAACGACCCAGTCCAGCGGGCTGTGCTCAACCCTAGCTGTGGAGGGGAAGACCCCCGAAGAGTTCACCAGGTGTCTACTCTCTTTTTTCGCCTTATCTCTTTTCCCTCTGCTTTTGACACATACATCCTCTTTGTCAACATTTCTTCACTCATCCTCTCCATATGTCCGAACTGTTTCATTCCACCCTGGACAGCCTCTTCAGTCAGATTACTGGTGACTGCAACACCTCCTGTAGACGGTTTCTATGCATTCTTGTCCACCCTGCTCAAGCCTTATTCATATTAAGTGCAATCTCATCCTTTCCTTTTGTATTGAAAGCCTTAGACTCATGTTTAAACAACACTGTCGGACTATCGGAATAGCCTTGGGCTTCGGATGTCCAAGGTGTTTTGTTATGGTTGTCGCCCCTTCTGATTTTAGGACATATCTCACGAAAATACTTCCATTCCTGTCGTGCCAGCAGAGGATTATCGTCAAGTATAGGTTGGAGATCATGCTTTCTAGGATTTTTCCAAGCGTACATGATGATACCCCTCTCCCGTCTGCGCTCCAGAGAATACAGCCTCCGTGATTTCACTCGTTTCCCGGTCACATTGGTCTTTAGCGATGTAAGGGTGCCTCCGTTCGTGTAGTGTTCTGTTCTGCTCGTGATTTTCTTCACCCGTACCGGGGGAGGTGGAGCCTATCCCTCCCACTGGTAAAGCATGTTGTTTACCATGGCCCACGGGAAGACTTTCTTATCCGTTTGTAGTTCTCTTGTGTTTTCGGCAGACGAGTTTCAGATTTAACCTTGTATCATATATACTGTTTCTGCTAGTATCATCTGCTAGTGTCATATTTACTATTTATGCTAGTATCATCTGCACTATTTATGCTAGTATCATATTTACTCTTTATGCTAGTATTATCTGCACTATTTATGCTAGTATCATATTTACTATTTATGCTTGCATTTACCTGCATTATTTATGCTAGTATCATCTTCACTCTCTGTGCTAGTATCATCTGCAATACTTATGCTAGTATATTTACTATTTATTCTAGTATCATCTGTACTATTTATGCTAGTATCATCTACACTAATTTTGCTAGTATCATCTGAAAAAGGATGGAGTGAAACTGTGACTCGTGTTTGCCTCAGTGTCAGTAGAAATCAGGAACAGAAGGGATGCATGCACAGTTCCATGGGCGACCAAGTCTTTCCCCTTGCAGGCACTGGAAATATCCTCATTTGTAACAATGCTATGTGATCTCTTACTTAAAGATTTATATTCATCTGTCAGTTTTACCTTCACTGGTCATCACCATCTTATGTATTTTTTATGTGCTATGACATCATAGGCACATTCATCAAATGCTTTTTTGTGCGACGTCTTTGTGTATCGCGTCAGTATTTTGTTTATAATCCAGTGTCTCTACAATCGTATCCCCGGATCACGTGAGAGAGGCGAGACTTTCCCGCCCTGAATCTATGTAGTGGCCCTGAGTTATGTAGTTTGTGGGATTTTGTAAAGTATACCTCCTTGGACTGTCAAAAGATTTCAGTGATTTTTACGATGTCAGTGCTATTGGCGCTTTCCCTAGATCCGCGGCCAACACCTTTCACTCTGGCCTCCACCAGGAGGTGATCAGACAGATCACGTGCGCTCCAATCAACACGTTCGCATCCTACAACCCTCTTTATCCACAGGCCCTAATCCTTCATCCATCTCTCATAGGCTTCTTTCATTCTTACCCATAGAAACCTTGAATTCTCAGTCCTCTATAGCCTTCAGCAAAGTCGTCCCATCGCTCGTTATGTAACACAAGTGCCACCTGTTCCTCCACTCTTATCCTGTCACGTACCTATCTATGTTCCTGAATCATTCTTCCTCCTTCCCCTTCAGCTTTTGTGACGCTGAGACCCTGACCATCAAGGTTCTCGCCATCAAGCGTAGTACCTGTCTCCTCCTTTTCAACCTGCGTGCGACTACCCACGCACATGCAGACACCCTTAGCCTAAGCCTTCAAGGACAAATCGTGATGTGTTCCCATCCTCTGCCCCTGCTTACCAAAGGTGATATTCAAGGAGGGGAGGATTTCCAGCACTCTGCCCCCGCCCCTCATCATCGCCTTTTACGACACGCAGGAGATTCATGGGTACTAATTCTTCACTTCTGCTTCCAGAGATCACAATGATAATGATAATAAAACTTTGTATTAGGAATAATTATAGCTAAAGGTTGAAATGGTACAAAGAAATTGTCTATAGCAATAGACGGAGGCTATAGACAGAGGTGAGGGTAGGCGAGTTTTGAGACAGTCTTCACACATGTACAAAGGTGGAGATTGATATATGATAAATTGGTTACTTATATTGTTCCCAGTGGTTGAGGTGGGACTGTCCTTGTGGCAATACGTGTGAGCTTAGATGTGGTGCAGAACTGCAACATGGGAACAGGGGATATCAGGTAGTAGGAGGTGACGATGGCGGGATTGGTTAAATAGTTTCTTGTTGTTCACACATTACTCATGGTGTTCTCAGTAATTGGAATGGGGCTGTTCAAGCTTGATTGGGTTAGATGCCGTTTTGGTAGCGAACTGCAGTTTTGTGTGTGTGTGTGTGTGTGTGTGTGTGTACGAGGAGGGAGTTGTACGCTCGTGGGGCCCCATTTCTTGAACTAGTTGTGCTATCATACAAATTTCTAAACTTCTGCATAATGTAAGCATTCACGATTTCATCATTTAGCTTATTCTGCTCATCCTTTTACTCTGATGCAATATAGATACTTCTTTCCACCTTTTCTGTGGCCTCTGGCTGCTCTGTTATTGCATCTTTGGAAGAACTGTTCACTGTCGACACCATCACTCCAGTACTCAAAGTTGAAGGCTATGGTCATGTTACTATTTACTCTAACCTTTGCGGTGGGCAATTGTATGGTTTCAAGCCTTTCACTCTTAACTCAGCTCTCTTGATTCTGAAACCGACTTTGTTGCCCTCCTCTGTATTTTCTCTGTTAGTTCTTTGTGCTTCTTAGAGTACGTTGACCAAACTTTAGATGTATATTTCGGTTTTGGCATGATTTACGCGGTGAGCAATTTGCTGAGCATTTCTATATCGCTGTACTTCAACGTTTTCCTAGTGTTTGCCAGCAGACAGTTTATCTCCTTTATAGTTCTCTTTAGGTTAGATAATTGTTGACTTCTATGTCCCTCTCAGACAGATTCATGCAGCTATTTCCTCCTTGATAATATTTGTGTCGAGATCTTCTTTTACTGTAATGGAATAGAGTGACATCAACCATGTATCAGGCTGACTCTGGAGTGTGTGTAGGTCTCCTGTGTAAGTTGACGGAATCCTTATCATTCTTTACTTCCATCTTGACCTTGTTATCATTGGTAAGCATATTCAGGTATGAGTCTAGTCCTTTTAACTAGTCATATACATAGATTAGGAAGAGCAGTGGTCCCAGGACCGTGCCCTGTGGTACGCTACTGTTGAGTTGATTTCTTCGAGAATCCTCCTCTGAATTGTGTGTCCTTTGTTCTCATCTGCCAAGGAAATTTTCTGTTCACTGAGGGAGGCTCTGCAGTAACCTTGCCTTCAGATCCATCATCTTTACCAGTCTCATGTGTGGTATAGTGTCAGAGGCTTTCTGGTAGTCCAGATGCACACAATCCACGGAGTTCACTTTCTCGTAGAAGCCTAAATAAGAGGTTTGTTACACATGACCTCCTCTCGCTGACACCATTGTTTCTTTCACTTAGTTTCTCCATTTGAAGTTAGTCATCTGTTTGCTTTCTTGAGGATAATCTGTTTAACTTCCTGACATACCACACTCGCCCGTGTGTACGTGTGTTTATAGCGAGAAGGCACGGTCGGGCGCTGGCGCCACCCTGGAAAAGAGCAAAAGAATGACGAAACTTTTGAAGTTCAGTGTGGTAAAGGAACCTTAGCATAGCTTAGTTGGTGTACCGCAGCACGTCTGTTGGGAAAGAGCAACTGCGCACGGAGGAAGTATTTCTGTTCCGGTGCGAGAAAAGTCGTGACTGTTGTAAGTCTGTAATAGCCACTGGCGAGGCCCTCAAGGACCCCCCGGAAACCATTATTTTCAGCATAAATTCCTCGAGCAGAAATGTCTTGTTTAGATCTCCTTGAGAACGTGCGAACATATTCATGAAATTGTGGCATGTGACGTGTGAAAATGGTGGGAAAAAAAAGGGTCTGTAGTTCACGTGCCGTATGATATGAAAAGCTGTGAGGGGAAATTTAATATGTGTCATATCCTGACATATATTGGCCACATGCTGACGACTGAAATTGTATGTTCTCGGAAGGTCCCTAGGAAATTAGAATATATATATATATATATATATATATATATATATATATATATATATATATATATATATATATATATATATTTGTATTTTGAGACCCCGATCACTCAAAATCTTTTTCACTCGACCCTTTCATCTCCTATTTGGTCTCCTCTCCCATGTTACCTTCACTTCCGACACATATATCCTCTTGGTCAACCCCACCTCACTCATTCTCTCCATATGTCTATACTATTTCAACACACCCTCTTCTGTTCTCTCAGCCACGCTCTTTTTGCTACCACTCATCTCTCTTTCCTTTCATTACTTACTCGATCAAAAACACCTCACACCACTTACTGTCCTCAGACTTTTGATTTCCAACACCTACACGTTCCTCCGCACATTCTCATCTGTAGCCTGACATCCACATAACATTGTTGGGACTAGTGTACTCTCAAACATAGCCATTTTTGCCCTCCCAGACAGCGATGTCTCTTTCCACACATTCTTCAGTGCTTCCAGAACCTTCGCGCCCCCTCACCCACCCTATGACTCGCTTTCATTTCCATGGGCCCATTTGCCACCATGTACACTCCCAGATATAAAGAAAATCTCCACTTTTCCAATTTTTCTTCGTTCGAACTCACTCTAGCCAATCGGGAATTGGTATGGTGTTGGGATTCAAAAACTCTATGAATTTTTTGCACCTGAGGAGGCGGGTTGGATCCCAGAAACATGTAGTGATGCATGTATAGAAAATTTAAATGTTAGATCAATTTTTTTGAAATCATGAATTGCAATTTCACCTTCATAACTATCATCATGGACTGGTGTGATCAAAATATCAATATATACGTATGTACGTTCACACTCAGTCTCCAGCAGTGCATTAGACTTGACTGCTAGAGACTGAGTGTTAACGAATGGGGCCTTTGTTGTCGTTTCCTAGCGCTACCTCGCACACATGCGGGGGATGGGGTTGTGTGGGGATGGGGTTGTTATTTCATGTGTGGCGGGGTGGCGATGGGAATGAATAAAGGTAGACAGTATGAATTATGTACATGTGTATATATGTACATGTCTGTGTGTATATATATGTATACGTTGAGATGTATAGGTATGTATACCTGCGTGTGTGGACCCACCCACATACATGTGTATGTGGGTGGCTTGGGTCATTCTTTCGTCTGTTTCCTTGCGCTACCTCGCTAACGCGGGAGACAGCGACAAAGCAAAATAAATAGAATATATATATATATATATATATATATATATATATATATATATATATATATATATATATATATATATATATATTATCCCTGGGGATAGGGGAGAAAGAATACTTCCCACGTATTCCCTGCGTGTCGTAGAAGGCGACTAAAAGGGGAGGGAGCGGGGAGCTGGAAATCCTCCCCTCTCGCTTTTTTTTTTTTTTTCCAAAAGAGGGAATAGAGAAGGGGGCCAGGTGAGGATATTCCCTCAACGGCCCAGTCCTCTGTTCTCAACGCTACCTCGCTAACGCGGGAAATGGCGAATAGTATGAAAGAAAAGAAAGAATATATATATATATATATATATATATATATATATATATATATATATATATATATATATATATATATATATATATATGTATATGTGTGTGTGTGTGTGACTGAAGCTTGAATATTGTGTGTCGAGTGAAAACTTTACGGCTGAGAAGTTCCTGTGGCTTGTGAGGTGAACAGCTTAAGCTGACACCAGTGGCGGCCCCGTGCGGGAACCATGACACAAAGGAACCCATTACCTTGCCAGTGAGGGAAATAAAAGATGAGGGAATAGATGAAACATAAATAGTATGACAGTCTGTTCTGACATGAGGAGAGAAGGAGTATGACGGTGAGGGAGTGGCGGTTAGGTAGGTAAGGCGTCTTCGTAGCCTAGCTGTGGCGTAGCATCGGTCTCCCTCGTACGTTCCATGTGTTGTACCCACCGCACGATCTCGTACAGTCGCCTCCTCCTCCTGCCTTCTGTTATGTGCCCCTTCGCCCACATATCCTCGTCAGAGACGCGGTGTCTCTATCTGGACTGTGCTAACCAAAGATTTTTGAATGACTGACACACAAACAGGGTGTCCACAGTTAGGATGAATTATTGAAACGGAAGAGGTAATCATACTAATAAGAAATTCATCTTATACATGCTCGTCATTTCCTGGTTGAGCGAGGTAGCGTCAAGAACAGATGACAGAGCGTTAGAGGGAAAATTCCTCGCTGGGTTCCTTGCTCCGTTCCTTCATTTGGAAAGTAATACAGGAAGGGAGGATTTCCAGCCACCCTCTCCCACCCCTCTTAGTCGCCTTCTATAACACGCAGGGAATGCGTGAGCATTATTCTTTCTCACCTACCCTTGGGGATATATATATATATATATATATATATATATATATATATATATATATATATATATATATTCCTATGAGTCCACGGGGAAAATGAAACACGATAAGTTCCCAAGTGCACTTTCGTGTAATAATCACATCATCAGAGGAGACACAAGAGAGAAATATAAGTCAGTTGCTATACACCGAAGAGACGAAGCTCTCTCTCTCTCTCTCTCTCTCTCTCTCTCTCTCTCTCTCTCTCTCTCTCTCTCTCTCTCTCTCTCTCTCTCTCTCTCTCTCTCTCTCTCTGTATATATATATATATATATATATATATATATATATATATATATATATATATATATATATATATATATATATATATATTATCCCTGGGGATAGGGGAGAAAGAATACTTCCCACGTATTCCCTGCGTGTCGTAGAAGGCGACTAAAAGGGAAGGGAGCGGGGGGGCTGGAAATCTTCCCCTCTCATTTTTTTTTTTTTTTTTTCCAAAGGAAGGAACAGAGAAGGGGGCCGGGTGAGGATATTCCCTCAGAGGCCCAGTCCTCTGTTCTTAACGCTACCTCGCTGAGGCGGGAAATGGCGAATAGTAAGAAAGAAAAGAAAAGATATATATATATATATATATATATATATATATATATATATATATATATATATATATATATATATATATATATATATATATATATACAATGAATGTCCATGATACAAGGAAGGTATTAGTCATCAGCTTGAAGACCCATCATGTTCAGGAAAACGTCGATATTATTGTCTTTGCATAATTGGCAACCAGATGAGGAGGAGGGTGCAGGAGTGGGTTTACTTTTCTTTTCATTATTTTTTGAACATTTTTCTTTTATCTTGTGGACGCAGAACCCACCACTTCAGACACCGCACCCGTCAGAATCTATTTTACTGACGAGTTTAGGGATATAACAAGCAGTCACGATTTTAGCAAAATACAGGAGGCAAACAGCCATCCGAGGTTCAGGTAACTGACTGGTCCAGGTACCAGGCTTTGCCAATGTAATCAGAGATCAGTTCATTTTCCGGGTCTCGGAACTTTGGGTAGTTCTTGACTCGGCCACCAGGGGAGGTGCATCTGTTGTTTACATGTATTGCTCGTAGTGAATCGCTTTGCATATCTCTTTTAATGATTATATATATATATATATATATATATATATATATATATATATATATATATATATATATATATATATATATATATACACACGTAAATAATGCATATGAACGCGCACTACCATATAACATACTAACCTCCAACAGCCAGGATCGAACCCGGGTCCCCTGCCTCCTACGCAGGGAACCCGGGTTCTATCCTGGCTGTTGGAGGTTAGTATGTTTTATGTATATATATATATATATATATATATATATATATATATATATATATATATATATATATATATATATATATATATATTTTTTTTTTTTTTTTTTTTTCAAACTATTCGCCATTTCCCGCGTTAGCGAGGTAGCGTTAAGAACAGAGGACTGGGCCATTGAGGGAATATCCTCACCTGGCCCCCTGGAGATTCTACAGGTCTGACTCCGCTAGGCTATGTGTCACTAGGAGCCCCGTCGTCAAAAACTTTTCACTCCAAAGGAGTCCTGCATTTCCCTCCTACTGGAAGTAGCGCAGCTTTTGGGCCACAAGAGCCTTAAGAAAGGTACTCGGTAACACCAGGACTCTTTCGCATCAATTAGTCCTGCAGTAATTATGGATAAATGAATGATATCGGTTATTAGATAAACCCTGTTGTTAATCCCAGTAGTATGGCGTGTGATGAAGCAGTAAACAGTTACCATCCTTTTATCCGAATGTTTCCGATATCCGACGAATCTCCGGTCCCATCCGGATAACTGGTGAATTTACTACTGTACAGAGAGAGAGAGAGAGAGAGAGAGAGAGAGAGAGAGAGAGAGAGAGAGAGAGAGAGAGAGAGAGATTGGCGAAAGGTGGGGTTAAAGGCGTCCTCTGCACTTGGAAAAAAGAAAATCGGAATTATAGCGAACAACGGGTATGTGTGTGTGTGAGAGAGAGAGAGAGAGAGAGAGAGAGCTCGTGTACCTATGACTAATGCCTCGTAAGGGGACAGATGGTGTGCTTTGTCACCCACAAAAGTTCGAGTCATCATTGACTCCTTAGCACAAAGGAACGACCCTTGAGCACGACGGCACGACCTCTTGAGCGCGGCGCAACGACCCTTAAGCACGACGGTACGACCTCTTGAGCGCGGCGCAACGACCCTTGAGCACGACGGCACGACCTCTTGAGGTAGGCAGGAACCCTTGAGGACAAGAACGGTACGGGACCATCTGGGGCAAGACCGTGCAACCACCTCTTCGAGCAACGAGGTAACGAGCCTTGGCTTGTGATTGGCCTTGCCTTTTGACCGAACCTTGCATTGGTTGGTTCATGGAGAGAGAGAGAGAGAGGGGGGGGGAGGGAGAGATGGGAGAGACCACACCCTCAGGTTTAGGCAGAACCGCTGTGTCTGAGGGTAGCCGGGTTCACAACCAGACTCTTGTGGCATTTCTTGGCAAGAGACGAACCCTTGTCTCTTCTCTTCAGTGTTGCCTCCCTGGAGGGTCGGGGGTTGAGGGAGCCTTTGCTTTGCTACCCTTTCTCCCGCTGCTTTTAAAGGGGCTGCATTTCTTTCTTTTTTTTTTTCTTTCTTTTTTGATAGTGTTTAGGCCAGGTCTGCTCGCTTGGACCTTTGGGCTGCATTTCTCTCTCTTTTTCTTTCTCTTTTTTTAATAGTATTTAGGCCATGTCCGCTCGATTGGACCTTTGGTCTGTGTGGTCTGTGTATCTACGTAACTCTCCTACTTTCTCTTTCCCCTTCTCGGTAGGAAGGGAGGGAGGGAGGTGGTGGTAAGGGGCCACCGACCAGTGAGGTATGCATATCAGCCTCCCTACCCGCTCGAGCCCTCGGGGAGGGTTGGATGACGGCTGTGTGTAAGTCCGCCAGCCAGCACTTCTTCGGTTCTCAGATGCCTCTCCTACGCCCCATGCTAATAGATTAGAGAGAAAACAATGTTAAAGTAAACAACTGGGCATCTACTCTACAAACTGAATTGTACGCCATAACTATCGCTCTTGAGCAGTTAGAAATCACTGCCACAGACAGTTTAATTACCCCTTGATTATTTTCACTTCTTGCTCCTTAAGCCCATTAGATGAGAATGTAACATGCTGGTCTCTGAAGCCAGACACAAATACTCAGACGTTATTGCTCAGGGGATTCAAATCAAATTGTTTTGGATTCCCTCTCATATAGACCTCCGTGAGCATGATTAAAGTTGATGCTTATCCAAACTTGCACTTAGTAAAGGTGATGTTGAAAACAACATTGGATTGCCAATTAGAAGCCTCAAAACTCTTAATAAGAAAGGAACTAACTGACCTCTTTGAAGCACGAGGACGAGTTCAGATACGCACACTTACAAACATTTTCCATCACAGTGATATGTGTAAAGTAAAACATGTATATGGGGAAAGTAATAAGATCAGCAGATTACATGATGTAACTGCTAGACTAAGGCTAGGCTATACGTACTGTACTATTGGCCCTTTGGCCTATCTGCAGATGTTAACCGTGTGAATTGTAAAGTTTGTGGCCAAAGATTTGGACACAAACTAGAACCCTATGTCTTAGAATGTGAGAAAAATAAATAGAGTCTTTTAGGGATAGATCTAAATAAACCTTGCAAGAAATAGCACAACACCTTATTGTTCATAACAAAATACCTGAAATTTTGAAGTTTGTATCCACTTTTTGCTATGTGATATATGTAATGAAATACCTGTTATGAATTGTAACTTCTTATGTAATATCAAGCCTCTAGAGTCTGGCTAAGACGCTCCGTGATCCCTGTAATCCTTTTGCGCTGCCGCTTAGAGGAATGAGCATGGGGTGTAGAATGAATTTTTGCCGGGGTTACTGGCACAAATCGATCGATCTCATCTGCCGCCCCCCAGGAAGCTGTCTTCTCTTTCTCTCATGACGAAGACCTTGTTTGTGAACCTGAGAAGGTCTGGGGGGGCATCACCCACACGGCCTGACTCCCACGCAGGTGGGAGGTAAAGTCGTTATAAACATGCATTTAATTCCTCGGTCCTCAACTCGCCCTGATGTGGAGGTGGGTGGTGGGTTGGCTGGGTCGGTCGGTGGTGGTGGAGAGCCGTTGTTTGAATGCCCCCATCTGGGCAAGAGACTTTTGCCCTCCTCCCGCCCGCACCACACAGTTCATTCACAGGCAGTTTACCGTAACTACACCCACTGTCACTTCTCATGACGGAGCTAGCCCTCCCCCGCGCCCGCCACCCTCAACTCTCTCTCTCTCTCTCTCTCTCTCTCTCTCTCTCTCTCTCTCTCTCTCTCTCTCTCTCTCTCTCTCTCTCTCTCTCTCAGCTACCCGCCAGGGGGGCATGTTGCCGTTACTCCCGCCTGGGTATCGCCAGACGGGGGCTAATGACAGCTGCGTGCGGAGTGAGCTCTAGCTAGAGCACTTTCCGTGGCTGTCGAGTGTCGGTCCCTTGTCCCAGGGTGTGTTTTCTCTTTCTCTCTCTCTTGCCTCGCCCGCACGGAGGCTGCTGGCTTTCAGTGCGCAACCATGCAGCCACATCTCACGCATAACAGCACGTAGCTCACACCACTCATTCGTCGTAACCCTTGGGCAAAAATCATGTCGTAAGTACACAAGTCTAACCCAGTCTCTCTCTCTCTCTCTCTCTCTCTCTCTCTCTCTCTCTCTCTCTCTCTCTCTCTCTCTCTCACACACACACACACACACCACTCCTGGCCTCTGCTCTCGGCGGTCGGTCTGCTTGCATACCCTCTCCCTTGTGTTGCCAAGTCACGCATCCAGCACCACCCGACACGCCACCACGCCCTACAGTTATTATATGACCCTGTTGGCAGCCCGAGGAGCGTCCCATATGATCTCTCTCTCTCTCTCTCTCTCTCTCTCTCTCTCTCTCTCTCTCTCTCTCTCTCTCTCTCTCTCTCTCTCTCTCTCTCCCCCGCCATAGCTAGACTGTGGAAACTTTTGACCTTCTCATGCTTTACCTCTGTCCTTCAAACCAGCCCGTCTTTGCCATGACAGATGTGTCATTTGGACGACTGACTGTCTTCTCCGACAGGATCGACCCTGGTGGTGAAACCAGGTACCCATGATCGGATCTATCTATCTATCTATATCTATATCTATCTATCTATCTATCTTTGAATACCTCCAAGGATCAGTTTCTATGAGGGAGGCCTGATGTTACCCAGGACCTCTTTCTAAAGGTTACTGCAGCCCAAGGCTGCTCTTTTTCCAGTAGCAGGGAAATGTAGACTCCTTTGCAACGAGAAGTTCTTTCACGAGACTGTATTCTTAATGGCAAAATCTTGCCAAAGGTGACTTTCCATTCTTGGTGCAATCTGGAGCAAGCTGAGACCATATATATATATATATATATATATATATATATATATATATATATATATATATATATATATATATATATATATATATATATATATATATTATAAGGCTCATAATAGCCAGGCCATGAACAGTAAGCACTGAACTTTACATGTCAAAGTATATCAGAATTTAGCAAGCAAAGAACGGTCATAATTGACAAGGAATTGCAGCATGATAGTTTGGCATAACATTGCAAGATGTTTGCCGAACTACTTAACTTTATTTATGAGTTTGTTATCCAAAAGTCTCCCCCAGTCAACTCCAAGGTGGGGAGGAGCACCAGTTTAGCGGGTGTTCTCATTGTTGGAGTGGTTTAACTGAGAGGGACACGGAAAACACGTTTAACATCAGCAGTGGTGTTACTGGGTAAGGTACAAGGTGAAGTAGCCCCCGGGGCAACGAGCTACTGCAGGTGCAGGAGTATGGTGAAGAAGGAGAGGTCGTGTGAAGCTAAACTGTAGGAGACATGCTTGGCAAAGGTGCTGGCGATCAAGCAGGAGCACATGGGAGAGGTGCGTGGCTTCCCGAGTCTACGTGGAGCTGCTGTAGGAGGCGGTCGTGGTTCGTACCGCGTCTCACGGAGTGAGTAGCCGATGCCGGGTTGTGCTAAGGTTGCGGGAGTGCCGCGGGGCGTGTTGTTAGGTCCCCGTGTTGTTACAGCTGTTTCTCGTGACGAGCGGAGGCGATGCCCCATGAGATTCCTGCCGAAGGTGGACGTTAGAGAGGTTACCTGCCAGGAAGACGAAACGTCAGGAGGCACCGTTGGAGTTTCTACTGACGGAGGGTGGCTTGAGTCTCTGGAGTGACATGGCTGCAAGACTTCAGATACCGGAGTGTGTTACTGTTGTCTGGGGCGGGTCAGCTGAACTGATTGCTGTCCTGCGGTGATGGCCGGGTATATTAGAAAACAGGAAAGTCAGGCCAAGAAGGTTGTCTGTAAGAAGGTGTCTCCAAAAAAAGGAACTTTGGAGACGTCGCAAGCTCTGACCTCTTTCCATGCTGTTGGACTGGGGTTAGTGAGGCCCTTGAGAGCGGCAGGTTCTCTTATGGAAGGGGGTCAGGTCATCTCTTTCATGGAATGATTACAGCGGCAGTTTATTCCACCTGCCACCACCGACCATGGAGGATGGGTGTAGTGGAGTGATACAAGTGGAGCCGTAGGCTTGGCCACCAAGATCATTTCTCTAGGAATTAGGTCAGGTGAGGTCATGCGCCATGACCTATCGCCAATTGAGGGCGCCGACTGAAAGGTGACCCTTTGTGGAGCAATGGTGGATCGCTACCATTTTGTTATTGAATCTTCCCCTGGTCCATATTGCACCATATGGGATTTCCATAACATTCAAATGTTTGTTGTCAGTACGGGTGAGCCATGCTGGTCAAAGCAGAGGCTAATGTTGCTAAGGAACAGCACATAAGGATAATGTGTAATGTGGTAATGATGTGGAGCGGCATGGTATTCATGTGGAGCAGCATGGTGATTATGTGGGGCGGCATGGTAATGTAATAATGTGGAGCAGCGTGGTATTCATGTGGAGAAGCATGGTAATCATGTGGGGCAGCATGGTAATCATGTGGAGCAGCATGGTAATCATGTGGAGCAGCATAGTAATGATGTATGGTATCATGTTAATCATGTGGAGCAGCATGGTAATGATGTTACGTATCATGGTAATCATGTGGAGCAGCATGGTGATGATGCAAAGTATCATGGTAATCATGTGGAGCAGCATGGTAATCATGTGAAGCAGCATGGTAATGATGCAAGGTGTCATGGTAATCATGTGGAGCATCATGGTAATCACGTGGAGCAGCAAAGTAACGATGTAATGTATCATGGTAATCATGTGGAGCATCATGGTAATCATGTGGAGCAGCATAGTAATGATGTATGGTATCATGTTAATCATGTGGAGCAGCATGGTAATGATGTTACGTATCATGGTAATCATGTGGAGCAGCATGGTAATGATGTAACGTATCATGGTAATCATGTGGAGCAGCATGGTAATGATGTTACGTATCATGGTAATCATGTGGAGCAGCATGGTAATGATGTAACGTATCATGGTAATTATGTGGAGTAGCATGGTAATGATGTTACGTATCATGGTAATCATGTGGAGTAGCATGGCTATAATTATGTGGAACAACAGTGCGTGGAGTGTGACTGGAGTAGAATATATCCCGTGTGTGTGTGTGTGTGTGTGAGAGTGTGTGTGTGTGTGTGAGAGAGTATGTGTGTGTGTGTGTGTTGGGGTCCTTCGTCTCCTTCATACTCTCCTGTCATGTTTACACTGCTGTCTCAACCGGGACCCTAACCGCCTCACAGCTCCTCCGTACACATAAATCATTCTCTCTCTCTCTCTCTCTCTCTCTCTCTCTCTCTCTCTCTCTCTCTCTCTCTCTCTGTCTCAATATCTGCAGGATTTGAAATATATTATCATCTTTTTTTACGTTAAACATACTAGAATATGGTAGGTTGTAGATGTGCTTGTAAAGTATTGTACAACAACTCCCCTCTGGCGGCAGCGTTTTCCAGACCACCGCTGCCGGACGCTCGCGCGCACAGTCGTTATGCATGTGTATGTATAGAACGTGACGTCACTATGACGTGTGTGTGTGTGTGTGTGTGTGTGCGTGTGTGTGCATGCGCTTGCACGATTATCATGGGTGTATTTCTGTATGAGTTTTACTCTTGGATATATATCCCATATACCTCGGGCTTCCACTGATCGACTTGGCTCAAAGGGTAGGATGAGTTGCTGGGATGACAAGTGAGCCGGCTCCCTGCTCTGTTGATTCGACCTCAAGCAAGACCTTAAATAATTTGTGGTTCGTAACGCTGACCACTTTACCACGGAGGCTTGTGTGTGTGTGTGTGTGTGTGTGTGTGTTTATTGGTGGTCCAGAACGGGAAGCTGTCATTTCACACACCATCGTTACTGCTCTCCTCTGGACCTTCTCTATTAGATCTTAATGCTTCGAGTGAGGCGACACGACTTGAGAAGCATATTCTAAACTTGATCTAATGATTTATCGAAGATCCTAACCATGTACGTATATACAATATTAATGTTAATCAATGGACAGTTTGTCTCCTTAATTTTTCTGACGTGGGATCTTGCAGTGGGCTGAGTACAGAGGACAGAGGTTCAATGTTACTTTCTTCCTGCCAAGGTAGGAAGGAAGTCATAGCGAGTCTTGCTCATGCCGCATCCTATGGTCACTACTTTGTATTTGCCTGGAGGACCCTACGTCAGGAGATGTAAGAGAGGGCGTGGGTCCAGTGGCAGATCGGGGAAGATAAAAAGACGCGGTATTATCCATCGACGGACAAAAGGACATTTAGTTATCGATAAAGCCAGTCCCATGAGTTGGAGAGGTAGCTGTATAGATTGATCGGGTCGATAGAGGGAGAGGAAGAGTTGAATAGCACAGTTTGTTGCTGTAGACGCTTTTGGTAAAAGAGCCAGAAAATTCTATCGGTAGATAAAGAAAGAAGTCAGATCAGCATGTTTGAATAAGGTGTGCTCGTGTGTCCAAATTAACAGCTTTGCGGTAGTGGCTCAAGACTAGAAATGAAAGTGGAGTGGGATTGGTGGTAAGTGAGGTGGTTCATATCCCGATATGATCGCAATACGACACGTATCAGAGCAGGGTGGTGATCAAATCATGATTAGGATGGGGTGGGGGAAGCTCAGGTAAATCCCTAACCAAGATAACCTCCTCCTCCTCTATGCGTTCAGCACAGCTGGAAGCATCCTGGCCAGCGAAGCAGTACACGTTTTGGATTATCACTTGCTCTTACCACACCAATCGTTTTTCCTTTTTCATTGAAGTTACTCTGTTCTAGCTTTCTCCTCTTATATTTGTTCGTGACACCAATATCTTCTCCACAATACATCACTGTGCTATCTCCTCTTATATTTGTTCGTGACACCAATGTCTTTTCCACAGTAGATCACTGTGCTATCTCCTCTTATATTTGTTTGTGACACCAGTATCTTCTCCACAGTACATCACTGTGCTTTCTCCTCTTATATTTGTTTGTGACACCAGTATCTTCTCCACAGTACATCACTGTGCTTTCTCGTCTTATATTTGTTTGTGACACCAGTATCTACTCCACAGTACCTCACTGTGTAATTACGTAAATGTAATCATCAATTGATGCATTGCGGGGAGGGAGTTTTACACTCATGGGGCCCCCCCATCTCTTGAACATTCTCTTCTATCATACAACTTCTTAAATTTACGTATAGTGTCTGCATGAAGTGCGTCCTCAGTCGTTCTCTCCCAACCATCCACCACTCTGTTATATAAAAGTATTTTTTTACATCTTTTTTTAAAGAAGTTTCTTGCTGAACTTCATGTTATGTCTTCTGGTTGCTCTATCCCCGCATCTTTCGAAGAACTGTTCACCGTCTACGTCATCGATGTTTTAAAAACGTAATGGTTTTAATTGTGTCACCCCTCACTCTGTCTTGTGCCAAGGGGGGCAAACTCAAAGGCTTTAAGCCTTTCCCCGTAACACGCTTAATTCTGGCACCACCTTTGTTGCCCTCCTCTGGACCTTCTCTCTTAGCTCATTATGCTTATTCCGTTGGGCTGACCAGAATTGAGAAGCATATTCGACCGTAGCCGTATGTGATCCTGATATGGGACTCCAGCAACAGGTTTCAGACGATGTTGACCCCCCAAGTCCTTCTCACACACAGAACCTGAAGTGTGTGTGTGTGTGTGTGTGTGTGTGTGTGTGTGTGTGTGTGTGTGTGTGTGTGATTACTATTTGTACATAACGGGGAGAGAGTTTTGCACTCGTGTTACCCCATCTCTTAACCTTGTGTGTGCCATGTCTATACACCTATGATATGTATGCACACAAAAACATACTCCCACCCAAGCCGGGTAGCCATTTATCAACTGCCCTGTAGGGGAGGATGAACACCTGGGTTGACTGTGGGCCGACTGCCACTCCCAGAATTCGAACACATGCAGATCTGGCTCCGACCTGATCCGTGCTAATTCATGGATAGTATCGGTAACCAGCACAACACGGAGGTCTGTGGGTATAATGATAATGATTATGGTAAACGCAGTGATATATATTCGGACAGTCACTAGCTACGTCTCTTCGTTGTATATCAAGTGACTGTTATATTTCTCTCTTGTGTCTCCCCTGATGATGTGATTATTACACGAAAGTGCACTTGGGAACTGATCGTGTTTCATTTCCTCATAGACTCAGGAATATATATATATATATATATATATATATATATATATATATATATATATATATATATATATATATATATATATATATATATATTCCTATGAGTCCACGGGGAAAATGAAACACGGGAAGTTCCCAAGTGCACTTTCGTGTAACAGTCACATCAGGGGACACACAAGAAAGAAATATAAGTCAGTCGATATACATCGAAGAGACGAAGCTCTATATATATATATATATATATATATATATATATATATATATATATATATATATATATATATATATATATATATATATTATCATTATTATTATTATTATTATTATTATTATTATTGTTATTATTATTATTGCAGGTGAGTGTGAAAAGGCGTCGTGATGCTCTGTAGCCACATCTGATGGGCCACTCTCTGGGCCGCTGTACCGCACCTGATGGTCACCGCACGCAGCGGCCCGCACCTGATGGGCAACGAGTCAGTGGTTCCTCCCCAGCCTCTTTACCTAGGCCGGCCACACTGAATGACCTTCCAAAACAATATCAGGTTTGAGACGAGACTGAGGTAGTTCACATAGTGACTGAAGTGTGTGATCATGACGTTTGAAAGGACCCAGCTGAAACTCATGGCTCTCTCTCTCTCTCTCTCTCTCTCTCTCTCTCTCTCTCTCTCTCTCTCTCTCTCTCTCTCTCTCTCTCTCTCTCTCTCTCTCTCTCTCTCTATATATATATATATATATATATATATATATATATATATATATATATATATATATATATATATATATTCCTATGAGTCCACGGGGAAATGAAACACGATAAGTTCCTAAGTGCACTTTCGTGTAATAATCACATCATCAGGGGAGACACAAGAGAGAAATATAGCAGCCATTTGATATACAACGAAGAGACGTAGCAAGGACGCCATTTGGTAAACAAATGGTATCCTAGGGGCTCAGTTGTGGAGGGGTCTGGAGGCCAGTAGTGGAGGTGGCTGGAGGCCAGTAGTGAAGAGGGCTGGAGGTCAGTTGTGGAGGTGGCTGGAGGCCAGTAGTGGAGGGGGCTGGAGGCCAGTAGTGGAGAGGGCTGGAGGCCAGTAGTGGAGGTGGCTGGAGGTCAGTAGTGGAGAGGGCTGGAGGCCAGTAGTGGAGAGGGCTGGAGGCCAGTAGTGGAGGTGACTGGAGTAGTGGAGAGGGCTGGAGGCCAGTAGTGGAGAGGGCTGGAGGCCAGTAGTGGAGGTGACTGGAGGTCAGTAGTAGAGGGGGCTGGAGGCCAGTAGTGGAGAGGGCTGGAGGCCAGTAGTGGAGGTGGCTGGAGGCCAGTAGTGGAGGGGGCTGGAGGCCAGTAGTAGAGAGGGCTGGAGGCCATTAGTGGAGGTGACTGGAGGTCAGTAGTGGAGGGGGCTGGAGGCCAGTAGTAGAGGGGGCTGGAAGCCAGTAGTGGAGAGGGCTGGAGGCCAGTAGTGGAGGGGGCTGGAGGCCAGTAGTGGAGAGGGCTGGAGGCCAGTACTGTAGAAAGTGATCGCCGACTCACAGTGACGTCACCAGCGCTCTCTGAAACTAGGCTATGTTGACCCATGACGCCTTTCGTTCACCACCTCATGAGGAGGGTCAGAGCCCTCCCTTACACATACCTGGACTCATTTGCCTAATGCGTCGCGTGTGGCTATCTTTTATGATTAGGTTAGACTCATTCCCTATTAACATACCGTTAGACTTGGCTTCTAGGGCGCCGCCATGACATCAGGACTTGGATTTTATCCTCTATTTATGCAGGAGGAACATGTAATGGTAGTCCTAGCCTGGCTGTTAAGAGTGAGTTGTATATACTCTTGGCATCATCACTGGGCCTCGAGAGTTGGGCATATGTTGGTTGTACACCTGTAGTGGTTGTGGTCTTGTGTTGGTTTTACACCTGTAGTGGTTGTGGTCTTGTGTTGGTTATATACCTGTAGTGGTTGTGGTCTTGTGTTGGTTATATACCTGTAGTGGTAGTGGTCTTGTGTTGGTTATATACCTGTAGTGGTTGTGGTCTTGTGTTGGTTATATACCTGTAGTGGTTGTGGTCTTGTGTTGGTTATATACCTGTAGTGGTAGTGGTCTTTTATTGGCTATATACCTGTAGTAGTGGTGTTATGTTGGCTATATACCTGTAGTAGTGGTCTTGTGTTGGCTATATACCTGTAGTGGTTTTGTGTTGGCTATATACCTGTAGTAGTGGTCTTGTGTTGGCTATATACCTGTAGTAGTGGTCTTGTGTTGGCTATATACCTGTAGTGGTTGTGGTCTTGTGTTGGCTATATACCTGTAGTAGTGGTGTTATGTTGGCTATATACCTATAGTAGTGGTCTTGTGTTGGCTATATACCTGTAGTAGTGGTCTTGTGTTGGCTATATACCTGCCAACCCTCCTAGGGAGGAAGGTCCTATTGCAATATCCTGAGTGAAGGTCAAGATAAAATTTGCATCATCGTATAAATTATGGTCAACCATCATTAAATTAGGCTTTTAACAGTTGCTAAGAACAGCGTCGTAAAGTCATACCAAAAAAAAAATAAATAAATAAATAAATAAGCCACCTCATTTGTAACAATATTGCTCAATTCCACCAGCCAACTGGCCAACCAAGCCCCAGCCCGCGCGCCCGGCGCTAGGTGTTGCCAGCGCCGCCTAGCAACCCAGCCTAGCACTTCCCGTCCCTCCTCCACCAACCACCCACCGTTATAACGCCCCGCCTTTACTGGTTTTATCCTTTATTACATCTGTTACTTTACTTGTTGGAGTGTTGAACGTGGTTTACCCATGCCGTTGGTAAGGTTTACTTACAGCGTAAAGGCAAGCGTTAAGTTACCGACGTGAGTTTACAGGATGATGTAAACTATTAACGTGCGGAAATGATGGTTTAAGAAGAGACCGTTACTCACTGGCGAGTTGACTCTATGACTCTGTGAACATTGTATTCTGACACGAGTTTTATTTAAATGTTTCGTTCTTGTTCAGTGACACCGCGTTTTCTTTTTTGGGATGGTTCCAGCTGTGGTTTATTCGTTTCCCTGTGACGTGAAGGAGTCAGGTTAAGAGGTCAGGTCTTCACACCCAGGGGTCGTAAAGTCGTCGTGATCATGGGTCGTACCGTCGCGCGTGCTCATGGGTCGTACCGTCGTTGTGATTATGGGTCGTACCGTCGCCGTGCTAATAGGTCGTAACCTCGCGCGTGTTAATGGGTCGTACCGTCGCCTTGCTTATGGGTCGTACCGTCTTCGTGCTCATGGGTCGTACCGTTGTCGTGATCATGGGTCGTACCATCGTCGTGATTATGGGTCGTACCGTCTTCGTGCTCATGGGTCGTACCGTCGCCGTGCTAATAGGTCGTACCCTCGCGCGTGCCATGGGTTGTACCGTCGTCGTGATCATGGGTCGTACCGTCGCGCGTGATCATGGGTCGTACCGTCGCCTTGCTTATGGGTCGTACCGTCGCCATGCTAATGGGTCGTACCATCGTCGCAATCTTGGGTCGTACCATCGTCGCAATCTTGGGTCGTACCTTCGCCGTGCTCATGGGTCGTACCATCCTCGTGCTAATAGGTCGTACCCTCGCGCGTGCTCATGGGTTGTACCATCGTCGCAATCTTGGGTCGTACCGTCGTCGTGATCTTGGGTCGTACCATCGTCGCAATCTTGGGTCGTACCGTCGCCTTGCTTATGGGTCGTACCATCGCCTTGATCATGGGTCGTACCGTCGTGCTCAGAAGGGAGGGGGGGTGTCATGGTACAGTATTTACCTCTTCATGAAGACGACGTCCACCTGTAATGCATGACGTAATTCGCTGATAACGATGGTCGGTATTGTGATTATAAGATTATTACGACACGCTCACGGTGGTCGTAATAACTCACTGTTTTTTTTTTTATTCTACCGTGAAGGTTATGAGGCAGGTGTAATTCGGTAACAGGTCAGGTCAGGACCTGGGTGCAGCAGTCAGGTCCTAACCTGTTCGTTCTCCAGGATATGTAGAGCCAGGTCCTGACCCGCTCTCATGGATATGGAAAGCCAGGTCCTGACCTGTTTGTTCTCCAGGATATGTAGAGCCAGGTCCTGACCCGCTCTCAAGGATATGTAGAGCCAGGTCCTGATCCGCTCTCAAGGGTGTAGAGTCAGGTCCTGACCTGCTCTCAAGGGTGGAGAGTCAGGTCCTGACCTGCTCTCCAGGATATGGAGAGTCAGGTCCTGACCTGCTCTCAAGGATATGTAGAGTCATGTCCTGACCTGCTCTCAAGGGTGGAGAGTCAGGTCCTGACCTGCTCTCAAGGATATGTAGAGTCATGTCCTGACCTGCCCTCAAGGGTGGAGAGTCAGGTCCTGACCTGCTCTCAAGGGTGTAGAGTCAGGTCCTGACCTGCTCTCAAGAGTGTAGAGTCAGGTCCTGACCTGCTCTCGAGAATGTAGAGTTAGGTCCTGACTTTCCCTCGAGGATGTAGAGTCAGGTCCTGACCTGCTGTCAAGGGTGTAGAGTCAGGTCCTGACCTGCCCTCAAGGGTGTAGAGTCAGGTCCTGACCTGCTCTCAAGGGTTTAGAGTCAGGTCCTGACCTGCTCTCGTGAATGTAGAGTCAGGTCCAAACTTTCCCTTGAGGATGTAGAGTCAGGTCCTAACCTGCCCTCGAGGGTGTAGAGTCAGGCCCTGACCTGCTCTTGAGAATGTAGAGTCAGGTCCTGACTTTCCCTCGAGGATGTAGAGTCAGGTCTGACCTGCCCTCAAGGGTGTAGAGTCAGGTCCTGACCTGCCCTCAAGGGTGGAGAGTCAGGTCCTGACCTGCTCTCAAGGGTGTAGAGTCAGGTCCTGACTTGCTCTCGAGAATGTAGAGTCAGGTCCTGACTTTCCCTTGAGAATGTAGAGTCAGGTCTTGATTTTCCCTTGAAGATATAGAGTCAGGTCCCGACCTGCTCTCGAAAATTTAGAGTCAGGTCCTGACTTTCCCTTGAGAATGTAGAGTCAGGTCCTGATTTTCCCTTGAAGATATAGAGTCAGGTCCTGACCTGCTCTCGAAAATTTAGAGTCAGGTCCTGATTTTCCCTCGCGGATGTAGAGTCAGGTCCTGACCTGCTCTCGAGAATGTAGAGTCAGGTCCTGACTTTCCCTCGCGGATGTAGAGTCAGGTCCCGACCTACTCTGGCCGAGGTGGTCAGGTCCTGGTCCTGACCTGGCCCCTGTGTGGGAAGGGGGTCAGGTCCAGACCAGGCAGTTTACCACAGGTTATATAGATCCTGTGATATCACACGTTGTTTTGACCCGGCTGTTATGAAAAAAAGCGTGCCATATTTACATAAAGGGACTGGCTCATAGAATATGCAAATTTCAGAGGGGGGGAAAGGGGAGTTTGGGGGGGGGGGGGCTAGCGGCGGCAGCCCTAGGTGAGCCGGGCCCTTCGCCTCCCCCCCTTTACTACTGTATCCCTTGCTGTATTTGATACAAGGTATTGTATGAATGTATCAGTCCAGTTAGTCTTCAGGCACATACTTCACCTCACGACGTCCAGTGATTGGACGAACCGTCGTATTATTGGCGGTAATTTTGCCGTGAAAGTCCAGACGGAGGTTTGGACATTTGAAATATAATCTTCTGAAGAACTCATTGATCTGTAGAAATGGAAAAAAAAAAAAAAGACAATAGAAATGACATTTCAGATTGAGTATACAAGTGGTCTGTAACAGACCTTGTCAGAATGAAAATGTCATGCTTAAGTATAATGACAGTAATAATAACAATATTAATATTGATAATAATAATAATAATAATAATGATAATAATAATAATAATAATAATGATAATGATAATAATAATGATAATAATGATAATGATAATAATAATAATAGTAATAATAATGATAATAATAATGATGATAATAATAATAATGATAGATAATAATGATAATAATAATAATAATGATAATGATAATAATAATAATAATAATGATAATGATTATAGGATATATGTCTCAGAGGTGGAGTGAACGAGGAGAAGTGGGAGACCAAATTGAAGGTGGAGGGATGGAGTAAAAAAGATTTTGAGCGATCTGGACTTGAACATACAGGAGGGTGAAAGGCGTGCAAGGAATAGAGTGAATTGGAACGATGTGGTATACCGGGGTCGACGTGAAGTCAGTGGATTGAGCCAGAGCATGTGAAGCGTCTGGGATAAACCATGGAAAGTTTTGTAGGGCCTGTGTGTGGAAAGGGAGCTGTGGTTTCGGTGCATTACACATGACAGGTATAGACTGAGTGTTAACGAATGTGGCCTTTGTTGTCTTTTCCTAGCGCTACCTCGCGCGCGCGGGGGAAGGGGGGATGCTGTTTCATATGTGGCAGGGTGGCGACGGCAATGGATGAAGGCAGCAAGTATGGATATGTACATGTGTATATATGTATATGTCTGTGTATGTATATGTATGTATGTATACGTTGAAATGTACAGGTATGTATATGTGCGTGTGTGGGCGTTTATGTATATACATATGTATGTGGGGGGGTTGGGCCATTCTTTCGTCTGTTTCCTTGCGCTACCTCCCTAACGTGGGAGACAGCGACTAAGTATAATAAAATAGAATGAAATAATGATGATGATAATAATGATAATAATAATATTAATGATAATAATAATAATAATAATAATAATAATAATAATAATAATAATAATAATAATAATGATAATAATAACAATAATGATAATAATAGTTTTGTTATTATTACTATTGTTATTATTATTTTCTATCATGTTTACTATTTCCCGCATAAGCGAAGGAGCGTCACGAACAGATGAATTCGTAGAGGAAACACCCACCATTCCTGAATTATTATTATTATTATTATTATTATTATTATTATTATTATTATTATTATTGTTGTTGTTGTTGTTATTGTTGTATAACCCCAGAGTTCCCATCCAGGGGTTCCTGTAGCTCCGGGGCTGCAGTACATTCAGCTGCAGGGACAGGGTGTACTCCTTTGATGCGAAAAGTGCTCTGACGAGACTACCATGTTCCGTCAACTGACCAGACATTAGTGACACTTAACTCACTGTTTGACCACAGTCAGGATGAGACCGTTATATATATATATATATATATATATATATATATATATATATATATATATATATATATATATATATATATATATATATATATATATATATATATATTGGAAAGGATCACAGTTTTGCGCATGATCAAGTATATTCCTATGAGTCCACGGCGAAAATGAAACACGATAAGTTCCCAAGTGCACTTTCGTGTGATAATCACATCATCGGGGAGATACAAGAAAAATATAATTCAGCTGATATACAACGAAGAGACGTAGCTAGGACGCCATTTGGTGAACATGTGATTGTCCAAGACTAACAACGAGCGTGTCATAAACATATTATGTGGACAATGGGGGGAATTGCATGCAAATTTTATCAACAATAAAGCTATCCAATTTGTATAGACCTTCACTAGTATTAAGATTATAATTCTCTGTGAATTTAATAATAGAAGATTCAATATTTCTCTTGGTGCTGGAGTTGAAGCTAATAACTGAGATGGCATTACTCCAGTCATTACAATGATCATAGTTTTTAACGTGATTAAACAAGGCATTTGATTCTTGTCCTGTTCTTATACCATATATACGTTGCTTAAGTCTAACAGAAAGATGCTTAACAGTCTGCCCAAGATACAACTTATCACAATTTCTACATGGTACTTTATAGATGCATCCAGGAGAATTTTCTGGCGAGTTCCTGATTAAGTTATTGTGTATAGTATTATCGTTGCTGAAAGCAACATCTACATCAGAGGATTTAAGCAACATGGGAAGTAAAGTAAAATTATTCTTTAAAGGGAGAACTAAAAGATTCTTGGTGTCAATGGGAGGTTTGGGTTTAATTCTATAAAATGATTTAACCACGGGGAAGATGAAGCAGGATAAATTCTCAGTTGCACTTTCGTGTAATGATTACATTAATCATTGCACGAAAGTGCACTTAGAATTTATCGTGTTTCATTTTGTTCGTGGTTATCAGCAAATACTAGATCACGCACACCTTTGTCACCTCCTACAATATATATATATATATATATATATATATATATATATATATATATATATATATATATATATATATATATATATATATGTAATCTTGTACCGTCATGCTCAAAAGATTTTACCATCATCTCAAGGGATCGTACCGTCTTGCTTTGGACATCGTACCGTCATTCGCAAAGGATCGTACCATCATACTCAAGCGATCGTACCATCATGCTCAAGAGATCGTACCATCATACTCAAGCGATCGTACCATCATACTCAAGAGATCGTACCATCATACTCAAGCGATCGTACCATCACGCTCAAGGGCTCGTTACGTCATGCTCAAGGACTCGTACCGTCGTGTTGAAAGGAGGTTATATATGCAAGGTCTGGTTAGGTTAGGTTCGGACATGCTAAATACCGCTCATGACCCCAGGCTGGGAGGGTACACATCTGGTGGCCGAGATTCGTTCACGCCGGCGATCGCCCCCAGATAATTGAGAGTTGTCCTCACGTTGCCCCCAGATAATTGAGAATGGTCCTCATGGTGCCGCCAGATAATTGAGAAGTGTCCTCATATTGCCTCCAGATAATTGAGAGTTGTCCTCATATTGCCCCCAGATAATTGAGAAGTGTTTTCATGTTGCCCCCAGATAATTGAGAATTGTCCTCATGGTGCCCCCAGATAATTGAGAATGGTCCTCATGGTGCCCCCAGATAATTGAGAAGTGTCCTCATATTGCCTCCAGATAATTGAGAAGTGTCCTCATGGTGCCCCCAGATAATTGAGAATGGTCCTCATGGTGCCCCCAGATAATTGAGAAGTGTCCTCATGGTGCCCCCAGATATTTGATAAGTGTTCTCATGTTGCCCCCAGATAATTGAGAAGTGTTCTCATGTTGCCCCCAGATATTTGATGTGTTCTCATGTTGCCCCCAGATAATTGAGAATTGTCCTCATGTTGCCCCAGATAATTGAGAAGTGTTCTTATGGTGCCCCCAGATATTTGATAAGTGTTCTCATAGTGCCCCCAGATATTTGAGAAGTGTCCTGACGTTGCCCCCAGAGACTTAAGATGTGTCCTCACGTTGCCCCCAGAGACTTGAGAAGTATTTTCATGTTGCCCCCAGATATTTGAGGTGTCCTAACGTTGCCCCCAGATACAGGAGGTTTCCTAACATTGTCCCAGATAAATGAGAAGTATCTTAACTTTACCCCAGATATATGATAAATATCCTAAGTTTACCCCAGATGTATGATAAGTATCCTAACTTTACCCCAGATATATGAGAAGTATCCTAATTATACCCCCAGATATATGAAAGTACTGTAACTTTACCCCAGATATATGAGAAGTACCCTAACTTTACCCCAGATATATGAGAAGTATCCTAACTTTACCCCAGATATATGAGAAGCATCCTAACTTTACCCCAGTTATATGAGAAATATCCTAACTTTACCCCAGATATATGAGAAGTATCCTAACTATACCCCCAGATATATGAAAGTATTGTAACTTTATCCCAGATATATGAGAAGTATCCTAACCCCAGATATATGAGAAATAATCCCAACTTTACCCCAGATATATGAGAAGTATCCTAACTTTACCCCAGATATAAGAGAAACATCGTAACTTTACCCCAGATATAAGAGAAACATCCTAACTTTACCCCAGATATATGAGAAGTATCCTAACTTTACCCCAGATATATGAGAAGTATGCTAACTTTACCCCAGATATAAGAGAAACATCGTAACTTTACCCCAGTTATATGAGAAATATCCTAACTTTACCCCAGTTATATGAGAAATATCCTAACTTTACCCCAGTTATATGAGAAATATCCTAACTTTACCCCAGTTATATGAGAAATATCCTTACTCTACCGTATTTATATGATAAGTATCCTAACTTTGCCCAGAAAATCTGAGAAGTAACCTAACTTTACCCCACTTATAAGAGAAGTAACCTAACTTTACCTCACTTATATGAGAAGTATCCTAACTTTACCCCACTTATATGAGAAGTATCCTAACTTTACCTCACTTATATGAGAAGTATCCTAACTTTACCTCACTTATATGAGAAGTATCCTAACTTTACTCCACTTACATGAGAAGTATCCTAACTTTACCCCACTTACATGAGAAGTATCCTGACTTTACCCCACTTATATGAGACGTATCCTAACTTTACCCCACTTATAAGAGAAGTAACCTAACTTTACCTCACTTATATGAGAAGTATCATAACTTTACCCCACTTACATTAGAAGTATCCTAACTTTACCTCAGTTATATGAGAAGTATCCTAACTTTACCTCACTTATATGAGAAGTATCCTAACTTTACCTCACTTACATGAGAAGTATCCTAACTGTACCCCACTTATATGAGAAGTATCCTAACTTTACCGCACTTACATGAGAAGTATCCTAACTTTACCCCACTTATATGAGAAGTATCGTAACTTTACCCACATTGAGCAATACAATCATTATGTAACTCGCTACACACTACAGTCAGGATGACCCTGTTAGTGGATCTTTCCCGCGCCCTGTACCCTGTCTTGCTCCCACAGGATAGGGCGGCTCCCACAGCACAGCCCCAGTTTTTGTGATCAAAATCGTCAAGAGTTTAACAAAGGTTTGAACGATGCGAACGGAAACATATTTTGGATTTCTTCGTATGGAAATGCGGGAGATGGCGAATAGTATGAAAGAAAGAATATATATATATATATATATATATATATATATATATATATATATATATATATATATATATATATATATGTATATATTTTTTTTTTTCATACTATTCACCATCTCCCAAGTTAGCGTGGTAGCGTTAAGAACAGAGGACTGGACCTTTGAGGGAATATCCTCACCTGGCCCCCTCCGTTCCTTCTTTTGGAAAATTAAAAAAAAACGAGAGGGGAGGATTTCCAGCCCCCCGCTCCCTCCCCTTTTAGTCGCCTTCTACGACACGCAGGGAATACGTGGGAAGTATTCTTAATCCCCTATCCCCAGGGATAATATATATATATATATATATATATATATATATATATATATATTATTTTTTTTTTTTCATACTATTCACCATCTCCCAAGTTAGCGAGGTAGCGTTAAGAACAGAGGATTGGGCCTTTGAGGGAATATCCTCACCTGGCCCCCTTCTATATATATATATATATATATATATATATATATATATATATATATATATATATATATATATATATATATATATTTTTTTTTTTTTTCAAACTATTCGCCATTTCCCGCGTTAGCGAGGTAGCGTTAAGAACAGAGGATTGGGCCTTTGAGGGAATATCCTCACCTGGCCCCCTTCTCTGTTCCTCCTTTTGGAAAATTAAAAAAAAATGAGGGGAGGATTTCCAGCCCCCCGCTCCCTCCCCTTTTAGTCGCCCTCTACGACACGCAGGGAATACGTGGGAAGTCTTCTTTCTCCCCTATCCCCAGGGATAATATATATATATATATATATATATATATATATATATATATATATATATATATATATATATATATATATATATATATTTGACATTTCACGCGTTAAGAGGAAATATCTTCACTTGACAGTTAGAAGTTTGTTATCAAGGGTGTAAGGCATGCGTACGAGTGGGAAGAGAGGAGAGTGAATGGTTCTAAGTGAAAGTTGATCTACGGCAAGGGTGTGCAATGTCAGCATGGTTATAGACTTTGGTTATGGTTGGGGTAGTGAGGGAGGTAAATGCGAGTCTTGATGAGAGAGAGAGAGAGAGAGAGAGAGAGAGAGAGAGAGAGAGAGAGAGAGAGAGAGAGAGAGAGAGAGAGAGAGAGAGAGGCGAGTTTGTAGTCTTTAGGTGATCAGAGGACCTGGGAAGTGAGTCAGCTGTTCTTTGCTGATAATGCAGTACTGGTGGTAGATTCGAGTGAGAAACTGCAGTAGGATACTGAATGTGGAATGGTATGTTAAGGGAGGAAGTTGAAAGCACCTGTGAATAAAAGCAAGGTCATTAGGTTCAGCAGAGTTGGGGGACAGGTTAGTTGTGGTGTGAGTTTGAATGGAGAAGAATTGGAGGAAGAGAATTGTTTTAGATGCCTGGGAGTGGACTTGGCAGCGAATGGAACCGTGGAAGCGGAAGTGAGTCATAGGGTGGGTGAGGGGGCGTAGGTTGTGATCACATCACTGAAGAATGTGTAGAAAGAGATACTGTTATTTGGAACGGCAAAATTTGGTATTTCTAAAGGTATTCTTGTGTCACCAATGTTATGTGGATACGAGGAATGGACTATAGATAAAATTCTGAGGAGGGCGGATTTGTTGGAAAGGAATTGTTTGAGGACATGTGGTGTGAGTTGGTTGGATTAAGTAATGAGAGGTAAGAGAGATGCGTGGAAATAAAAAGGTTGAGAGAGATGAAAAGGGTGTGCTGAAATGATGGTGGACATGTGGAGGGAATGAGTGAGAATAGGCTGACAAAGAGGATATGTGTATCAAAATTAGAGGGAACAGGGAGAAGGGGGAGACCAAATTATGCAGATGGAAGGATGGAGTGAAAAAGATTGTGATCGATCGGGGCCTGAACATGCAGGAGGGTGAAACGCCTGCACGGGATAGAGTGAATTGGAACGATGTGGTATACTAGGGTCAACGTACTGTCATTGGTCTGAACCAAGGCTTGTAGAATGTACGAAGTAAACCATGGAAATGTCTGTGGTGCCTGGATGTGGATAGGGAGCTGTGGTTTCGGTGCATTACACATGGCAGCTAGAGAATAGATGTGAGCGGGTATGGCCTTTTGCCATCTGTTCTTGGCGCTACCTCGCTAAAGCGGGTAAGTAAAAACTTGCCCCTGGGGAGCCTGTGTCACTGGGAGTACAGTCTCGTCAAAGACCTTCTCGCTCCGAAGGAGTCCACATTTCTCTGTTACTGGAAGGAGCGCAGCCTTTTTTGGGCTGTAGGATTCTCTCGTTTGGAAAAAGAGGTCTTGGAGTAAGACCATGAATCCTGGGCTGATTATGAATGAATTGGTAAAATGTATTTAAATATATTTATTTGAGGGAGGGAGGGAGGTAGAGAGAGAGAGAGAGAGAGAGAGAGAGAGAGAGAGAGAGAGAGAGAGAGAGAGAGAGAGAGAGAGAGAGAGAGAGAGAGATGAACAGGACTCACGAGGAATTCAGGAGCGTAAGGCGTTAATAAGACGGGCGATAACACAGGAGCATCGACTGGCAATTGTCACTCGGGGATACTGTCTGCCACCAAGGCTGTGTGTGTGTGTGGGTCGGATGGCGGAGGAGGGTCGGATGGCGGAGGAGGGAGGGTAGCAGATCTGTTGCCACTCTGGCTTGCTGGCTCTCTCTCTCTCTCTCTCTCTCTCTCTCTCTCTCTCTCTCTCTCTCTCTCTCTCTCTCTCTCTCTCTCTCTCTCTCTCTCTCTCTCCCCAGCACGCCTCAGGCACGTCTGCTGCTCAGCGAAGGTCGTAGTAATATATCTCTCTCTGGTTGGGGTTGGTTCTATGGTCCTTAAGAAGGGCGGGAATGAAGGGGTCGTGCCTTGATACCTCAGGGGTTTCGTACCGCCGTCCTCAGCCTCCGTACTTTTGTGTGTATTGTCCGATACCGTCGTACTCATGAGCCTTACCGTCGTACCGTTGTGTTTAATGGTCGTACCGGATTGCTCAAGGGTCGTACCGTTGTGTATATTGTCCGTTACCGTCGTATTCATGAGCCTTACCGTCGTACCGTGGTGTTTAATGGTCGTACCGGCTTGCTCAAGGGTCGTACCGTTGTGTGTATTGTCTGTTACCGTCGTACTCATGGGCCTTACCGTCGTACCGTTGTGTTTAATGGTCGTACCGGCTTGCTCAAGGGTCGTACCGTTGTGTGTATTGTCCGTTACCATCGTATTCATGAGCCTTACCGTCGTACCGTTGTGTTTAATGGTCGTACCGGATTGCTCAAGGGTCGTACCGTTGTGTGTATTGTCCGTTACCGTCGTATTCATGAGCCTTACCGTCGTACCGTGGTGTTTAATGGTCGTACCGGCTTGCTCAAGGGTCGTACCGTTGTGTGTATTGTCTGTTACCGTCGTATTCATGAGCCTTACCGTCGTATCGTGGTGTTTAATGGTCGTACCGGATTGCTCAGGGGTCATACCGTTGTGTGTATTGTCCGTTACCGTCGTACTCATGAGCCTTACCGTCGTACCGTTGTGTTTAATGGTCGTACCGGCTTGCTCAAGGGTCGTACCGTTGTGTGTATTGTCCGTTACCGTCGTACTCATGGGCCTTACCGTCGTACCGTTGTGTTTAATGGTCGTACCGGCTTGCTCAAGGGTCGTACCGTTGTGTGTATTGTCCGTTACCGTCGTACTCCTGGGCCTTACCGTCTTCCTAAAGGGTCGTACCGTTGAGTTTGATGGTCGTACCGTCGTGCTGAGTAGCCGTACCGTTGCGTGTATTGTCCGTACCGTCGGTATGAAGGTCTGTACCGTTGTGTTTAATGTATGTACCGTCATACCGAAGGGCCGTACCGTTGTGTTTGATGTATGTACCGTCATACCGAAGGGCCGTACCGTTGTGTTTAATGTATGTACCGTCATACCGAAGGGCCGTACCGTTGTGTTTAATGTATCGTCATACCCCATGCCCTCACCGGCCTGCTTTGGAGGTGAGACACGGGGATCAGGTTCCTCTCACTGGCGTTTAGTTGACCTCGTAGTGCCACACCTTGACCTGAGCTGCACTTCTTTGTGACCCCCTTCAGTATGTAGGGGTCAAGGCCAACACGACTGTTGAGCCGGATGGAGAGGTGTGTAGGGTGGTGCGGCGTTGAGCCGGAGGGAGAGGTGGTAGGGTGGTGCGGCGTTAGATGGTTTCAAGGTGCTCCTTTTGCCCTGAGCTGTACTCGCTCGTGACCCCACCCCCTTCAGTACATAGGGGTCAAGGCCAACCCGACTGTTGAGCCGGAGGGAGAGGTGGGAGTGTTGTGTTGTGCCACATTCTCCTCAACGACCCTATTTATCTACGACAATGCAGCTCAGGCGGCTGACAACCCTTGGGTCATGGACGTCATGAGGTCTCGTGTGTTATTCGTGCCTCCCATGTACTCCCGCGTCACGTTCGTGGGGCTTCCCTTGGCCTTTTGTGAGCGCGCGGGGTCGCCCCAGCAACACCAGACTCTCCTAGCAACACTGGATGGCCAGCCCAGCCCAGGTCTCTGCTTCTGCGCCTCTCCCACCATATGTGTGTGTGTGTGAGTGTGTGTGTGTGACCTTGATGACTTCCCTCACCTGGACGGAAGGCTTACCTCCGCTACTTGGCGGTCGTTGGGAGACGAGGACACCGAACTGGAACGTGGACGGAACGACCCATGGGAAGGACGGTACGACCCTTGAGCACTGCGGTACGACCACCCCCCCTCCGGGTATATGATTCAAGCCTGGCCTTGGACCAGAGTCTTATGTACGACTGACATCATCCCTGAATTTGGATATCCGGATCATATATTCCCAGAGAGGACGCACAGATGTTACCCGGGTCTTTATTGATGCATCACCTGTGTCTTTATTGATGCTTCAGGTACATTCTCACATCACCTGTGTCTTTGTTGATGCTTCAGATACACTCTCACATCACCTGTGTCTTTATTGATGCTTCAGATACACTCTCACATCACCTGTGTCTTTATTGATGCTTCAGATACACTCTCACATCACCTGTGTCTTTATTGATGCTTCAGATACACTCTCACATCACCTGTGTTTTTACTGATGATTCAGATACACTCTCACATCACCTGGATCTTTATTGATTCTTCAGATACACTCTCACATCACCTGTGTCTTTACTGATGATTCATATACACTCACATCACCTGGGTCTTTATTGATACTTCGTATATGCTGTTATATCAGCTGTGTCTTATTGATACCTCTTATATCGCCTGTGTCTTTATTGATACTTCAGATACACTCTCATATCACTTGCGTCTTTATTGATACTTTAGATACATTCTCATACGCTCTGATGTCTCCCATAACTTTATTGACGCTTCAGATACGCTGTGATGTTACCTGTGTCTTTATTGACGTTTCAGATACGCTGTGATGTTACCTGTGTCTTTATTGACGCTTCAGATACGCTCTCATGTCATCTTTACTGATAGTAGTGATTTGTTTACCAGTGGCTTCTTAGCTACCTCTCTTCCTTGTATATCAGCTGACTGTTCTACGTCGTCTGTCGCCTGATGATGTGATCATCACACGAAAGTGCACTTGGGAACTTATCGTGTTTCATCTTCCTGTTTTTTTTTTTTTTTTTCCACACAGGGGTCCCAGGTTCGATCCTGGCTGTTGGAGGTTTGTATGTTCTTTGAAAGTGCGCGTTCATATGCACTTAGTTCGTATCCATATACCTCTGCGTTGTACATTTAGGTTAGGTAAAATGCTTTCTGCTGGCTGTATGAGCCTGACGGGAAATGACCGGTGTAGACCCCGTTGTTCACCAACGTGAGACGAAGGGTATCGAGTACTATTGTTCACCAACGTGAGACGAAGGGTATTCGAGTACATAGTATTCGAATAGTCATTTCCCTATAGAGAGTCGGTCATAGCCTAGCGGTAGCGCTCCCGCCTGTCGCACTGGGGTTCCGGGTTCGATCCTGGCTGTTGGAGGTTTGTATGTTCTATGAAAGTGCGCGTTCATATGCACTTAGTTTATATATATATATATATATATATATATATATATATATATATATATATATATATATATACTGGAGTTTGATTCCAATAAGCAAAAAGATAAAGGAATAGGTTTACTGTCGTGGTAATATACACTCGTCCGCTGGTGTCACTCACACTTCAGTCTCTTAAAAGGCTCGTTTCGCGTCATTATTCTAATGATGATAACTCCCTCCATCGTCTTAATGGCCTCGCCCCATTAGAGAAATGCCGCAGCTGCATTTCCCCTCCGCCACACACACACACACACCTGTGTGTGTAATGGCGCAGGTGTAATGTGAATGAATATGTATAGATGCACACACCTGCCCGTGCCTCTGTGTTCCGGTCATGTTGAGTGGGTAATGGAGGGTGGGTGTGATGGAAGCCATAGTGATGGTAATGTTCTTATGCTACATAATGGCTCAGCTGCTTGACTGCTGCTATCTGGTGTGACACCTCCCTGGTGGTGTGTGACACCTCCCGGTTGTGGCTCTGGTGTGACACCTACCTGGTGGTGGCTTTGGTGTGACACCTACCTGGTGGCTCTGGTGTGACACCTACCTGGTGGTGGCTCTGGTGTGACACCTACCTGGGGGTGGATCTGGTGTGACACCTCCCTGGTGGTGGCTCTGGTGTCACACCTGGTGTGACACCTTCCTGGTGGCTTTGGTGTGACACCTACCTGGTGGCTTTGGTGTGACACCTACCTGGTGGCTCTGGTGTCACACCAGGTGTGACACCTTTCTGGTAGCTTTGGTGTGACACCTACCTGGTGGCTCTGGTGTCACACCTGGTGTGACACCTTCCTGGTGGCTTTGGTGTGACACCTACCTGGTGGTGGCTCTGGTGTTACACCTGGTGGCTCTGGTGTCACACCAGGTGGCTCTGGTGTCACATCTGGTGGCTCTGGTGTCACACCTGGTGGCCCTGGGGTCTCACGTGGTAGCTCTAGTGACACACACACACACACACACACACACACACGGCACTCTAGCGACACGTGGTGGCTCTGGTATCACACGTGGTGGCTCTGGTATCACACGTGGTGGCTCCTGCGTCAGGAGAGTAGTACTTCCTTGACGAGGCCGAAGGCAACGGGGTCATGTGGTGGTCGTGGGTGTCAGTAAGATACGGTGTCAGCTGTCCGACGGTAAGATATTGTGTTGTCAGCGGCCAACAAGGGAGGCAGGGGGGCAGCTCTAGGACTATATAATGGGAGAAAATCCTGACAACACTGCCATCTTGTGGGATGTCTTAAAGACCCCATTAATCCCACGGGCCATATTTTTTTTTTTTTTTTCATACTATTCGCCATTTCCCGCGATAGCGAGGTAGCGTTAAGAACAGAGGACTGGGCCTTTTTTGGAATATCCTCACCTGGCCCCCTCTGTTCCTTCTTTTGGAAAAAAAAAAAAAAAAAAAAAAAAGGGGGATCATGCAGGTAGCGAGAGCGTATATGGACTTAAGAATTATTTTGAATATCTTCGAAGAAGGTGCTCAAGAATTTTTTTTCGAGTACTTAAAAGAATTATTTAAGATATCTTCGAAGAAGGTGCTCAAGGAATTTTTTTCGAGCACTTAAAGGAATTATTTAAGATATCTTCGAAGAAGGTGCTCAAGGAATTTTTTTCGAGCACTTAAAGGAATTATCTAAGATATCTTCGAAGAAGGTGCTCAAGGATTTATTTTTCGAATACTTATAAGAATTATTTAAGATATCTTCGAAGAAGGTGCTCAAGGAATTTTTTTCGAGCACTTAAAGGAATTATTTAAGATATCTTCGAAGAAGGTGCTCAAGGATTTATTTTTCGAATACTTATAAGAATTATTTAAGATATTTTTGAAGAAGGTGCTCAAGGATTTATTTTTCGAGCACTTATAAGAATGATTTAAGATATCTTAAGGTCGCACTACCTTCCAACACCCAGGCTCGAACCCGGGACTTTATACGTGGTAAGCGGGAGCATTATTGCTAGGCTATGATCGCGATCATAACCTAGCGGTAGCACTCCCGCCTACCACGCATAAGGTCCCGGGTTCGAGCCTGGCTATTGGAGGTTTGCGTGTTCTATGAAAGTACGCTTCATATTCACTATATTCGTATATCTGAAGGTGTTCAAGGATTTCTCGACTGAGTTATAACTTGAGGTTCGACGGCTTAAAGTGACCCTGATGGTCGACTGGCTTGAAGTCAAATAACCCACCAGTCATCTTGGGAGACGAGGGTGTGCGAGTGTGTGGATGTCGGGTGTGTAGCGAGCTCTGACGCCATAGTTGGGTATATTAGTTGACAAGTTTGTCTTTCTTGGGTGTGGATATGGGTTTGTGGTCAGGCTGGGTAAGAATTTAGACGTTGTATGTACGTGTGTGTATATGTAGATGCTCCCATGTTG
Source organism: Panulirus ornatus (assembly GCF_036320965.1). Taxonomy (NCBI): domain Eukaryota; kingdom Metazoa; phylum Arthropoda; class Malacostraca; order Decapoda; family Palinuridae; genus Panulirus; species Panulirus ornatus. Next base: position 10,839,683 of record NC_092258.1, read on the forward strand.
ACATGTGGGCGTATGTGTGTGTGTGTGGGCGTATGTGTGGATGGTGAGGGGTGTTTGGTTGTGTGTGTGTGTGTGTGTGTGTGTGGATGATGACGGGTGCTTGGTCGTGTGTGTGTGGATGGTCATGGGTGTTTGGTCGTGTGAGCATGTGTGTGTGTGCGTGTGTGTGTGTGTGTGTGTGTGGATGGTGACGGGTGTTTGGTCGTGTGTGTGTGTGTGTATGTGTGTGGATGATGACGGGTGTTTGCTCATGTGAGCATGTGTAGACTTGTGCATATGTGATGTGTTGATTGATGTGTTGGGTGTGTGTGGGTCGAATATTGACGGTGCGAGGCAGCAGATGGTGTGCAACAGCCGGTTGTGGCCCCTTGCTGCTGCCGAGCGGCAGATGGTGTGGCAACAGCTAGACGCTTGGTGGTGTGGTCATGCAGCTGCCACACTCGCCGGGAGCAACAGAAACACTGGCTGGAGGAGCAGTCCTCAGGAGGGAGGGAAGGGAGTTCTTGGCAAGCAAGGTGGACATGTTCTCCAACACTGCCAGGTCATGTGAGCCATCACAAAGCCACCAGTGATGATGGGCGAGCACTCATCACCAACACTCAGGGTCGTGTATACTCCAACACCAGTGATGCTCACCGTATTCATCACCAACACTCAGGGTCGTGTATACTCCAACACCAGTGATGATCACCGTATTCATCACCAACACTCAGGGTCGTGTATTCTCCAACACCAGTGATGATCACCGTATTCATCACCAACACTCAGGGTCGTGTATTCTCCAACACCAGTGATGATCACCGTATTCATCACCAACACTCAGGGTCGTGTACTCCAACACTAGTGATGATTACCGTATTCATCACCAACACTCAGGGTCGTGTATACTCCAACACTAGTGATGATTACCGTATTCATCACCAACACTCGAGAATGATTGGTATCTGGCCATTATTTCAGACCTGGTTTATCGTGAAAACAAGATGCAAATGTGTAGAGAAAATGGTTTTCTGTCCATCAGATGTATAGAAAATGGTTTTCTAACCATAACTTCGTAAGTTATCAAAGACGCTTCACCAAGTTTTGAACGTATGTAGACACTGTGAGACGGAAGGGTGTCTCGTACTGTGATTTCATTCCTGCTGATCGACATTTCGTGCATGACGCCCTCAAAGTAAAACTCGAGCCATGTCTTCTTGTGAAAATAGCTTGACGGAAGATCCATTATACATAGCAGAATGGAAGGGGTATATATATATATATATATATATATATATATATATATATATATATATATATATATATATATATATATAATATATATATATATAATATAATATATATAGGGGAGAAAGAATACTTTCCACGTATTCCCTGCCTGTCGTAGAAGGCGACTAAAAGGGAAGGTAGCGGCGGGCTGGAAATCCTCCCCTCGCGTTTTTAATTTTCCAAAAGAAGGAACAGAGAAGGGGACCAAGTGAGGATATTCCCTCAAAGGCTCAGTCGTCTGTTCTTAACGCTACCTTGCTAATGCGGGAAATGGCGAATAGTTTGAAAGATATATATATATATATATATATATATATATATATATATATATATATATATATATATATATATATATATATATATATGAAATGCCTGAAGGAAAACACTTCCTGCAGTTGACGTGGCAAGACCATATGTGTGTGTGTTGCCGCTGGAGATTTCAACATCTCACGCAGTCACTCCGAACCAGGAGAAGCTCTGAATCAACATGGATTTCCCAATCAGATTACATCACCGTTTCGTAGACGTGTTGGGATTAAAGGATTACTAACAACATGAGTATTGCCCATCATCATCCAATATATATATATATATATATATATATATATATATATATATATATATATATATATATATATATATATATATATATATATATATATATATATGTGTGTGTGCTTGGGTTAATTCAAATGATCCCGGGTTCGACCCCAAGCATGTACGGGTAAATTAGTATATATATATATATATATATATATATATATATATATATATATATATATATATATATATATATATATATATATACTACATATGAGGTGGTGTGATCGAATAGGTAATAATAGGGTAAGAGAGAGGTGTGGTAATAAGAAGAGTGTGGATTGAGAGAGCCGAGGACTGTGTTGAAATGTTTCGGTGGTATGGAGCGTATGAGTGAGAAGAGGTTGACAAAGAGGTTATACGTGTCAGAAGTGAAGTGGTCAAGGAGAAGGGGGAGACCAAATTTGAAGATGGAAGGATGGTGTGAAAAAGACTTTGAACGCTAGGGTCCTGAATGTGCATGAGAGTTAAGACGTGCATGGGATAGAATGAATTGAAGCAATAGGTTGTATAGGGGCAGCGGATGGAAGCGGAAGTGAGTCACAGGGTTGGGGAGGGGGCGAAAGTTCTGGGAGCGTTGAAAAATGTGTGGAAGGCGAGAACATTATCTCGGAAAGCAAAAATGGGTATGATTGAAGGAACAGTGGTTCCAACGATGTTATATGGTTGCGAGGCGTGGGGTATAGATAGAGTTGTGCGGAGGGGGGTGGATGTGTTGGAAGTGAGATGTTTAAGGACAGTATGTGGTGTGAGGTGGTTTGATCGAGTAAGTAATGAAAGGGTAAGAGAGATGTGTGGTAATTATAAAGATTGTGGTTGAGAGAGCAGAAGAGGGTATATTGAAATGGTTTGGTCACATGGAAAGAATGAGTGAGGAAAGATTGACCAAGAGGATATATGTGTCAGAGGTGGAGGGAACGAGAAGTGGGAGACCAAATGGGAGGTGGAAGGATGGATTGAGAAAGATTTTGAGTGATCGGGGCCTGAACATGCAGGAGGGTGAAAGGCGTGCAAGGAATAGAGTGAATTGGAACGATGTGGTATACCGGGGTCGACGTGTTGTCAGTGGATGAAACCAGGGCTTGTGAGGCGTCTGGGGTAAACCATGGAAAGTTTTGTGGTGCCTGGATGTGGAAAGGGAGCTGTGGTTTCGGTGCATTATATATGACAGCTAGAGACTGAGTGTGACGAATGTGGCCTTTGATGTCTTTTCCTAGCGCTACCTCGCGCGCGTGCGGGGTGGCGACGGAAATGACTATAGGCAGCAAGTATGAATTATGTACATATGTATATATGTTTATGTCTGTGTATGTATACATATGTATCCGTTGAAATGTATAGGTATGTATATGTGCGTGTGCGGACATGTATGTATATACATATGTATGTGGGTGGGTTGGGCCATTCTCTCTTCTGTTTCCTTGCGCTACCTCGCTAACGCGGGAGACAGCGACAAAGTATAATATAGAAAATAAAATGATACATAAACTGTCAATGGATTGAAAATGATATATAATCATCATAAATTATGAAGCGACGAATCCATCTAGCTCTACTTTTATACCTTTTAGAAGTTGGTTATCACGTGCATGTGTACAAATCGACAGATGTTCCTCCAAAACTATGAAATGTTTCGATGACAGCTTTGCATCATCCACAGAGTTGTAACTTTAACATTTATGATAATGAAGCACCAGGCTATGTGATCTTTTGAAGGTCATCTGGTTGCCGACCTGCAGGGAAATGGGTGAGGCTGGAGAGGGTAAGGTGGGACAGAGCTGGTGTCTACAGATAACTAGGAGGTGACTGGTGTGTTGTGGGTGGGGACAAGTGGTGCGGGTGCTGGTGGGTGATGATGGAGAGGTTGGTGATGGATGATGAGAGATCGGTGATGGATGACCTCCCCACCGGTGGTAAATGGGTGATGATAGATGGGTGCCACTGGGTGATGGGAGATTGATAATGGATGATGAGAGATTGGTGATGGGTGACGACAGGTGGTGATGGGTGACAACAGATGATGACGGGGTGACAGTGGGCGGTGGTGATGGGTGTGAGTGATAACAGGTCCTGGACAGTTGGCAGGATGGTGTAACGAGGGTGAAGGGGTGTGTGTGTGTGTGTGTGTGTGTGTGTGTATGTAGTGGGGGAGGAGGTGGATGAGGGACAGAGGTCGTTCATGACCTGCGTTGTTATGATGGTAAAAAAAAAGGGGAAAAAAAAAAACACGTGGACTCTTGTTAAAAGTCCTAACAACACCGAGTGAATTGTTTACAAGAGCACCCACCCTTCCCCCATCCATCTATATCCCCGGAAAGGCCTAGTTGTAGCGACCACATGCATCAGGTGTGTGTGTGTGGGGGGGGGGGACCTGTTCACAACGACTGCTGCGTAACTTCCGTTGGGGTCAAGGGGGGGCGGCGTATTGGGGTCACCTGCATCGGCGAAGGGGGCTTGGGGGATGTGTCAGAGGTCAGGGGCCTCCCCTCTCGCGTTGTTACACACGTTGTTACACACAGAAGGTCGTACCCCTCATGCCCCCCTATGGCTCGTACCGTCTTACTCATATGAATTGTGATATCATACTCATGGCTTGTCTTACTCATGCGTTGTACCGTCATGCTCATGAGTTGTATCATCATACTCATGGTTTGTACCGTCTTACTCATGGGTTGTACCGTCATACTCATGGGTTGTACCGTCATACTCATGGATTGTACCGTCATGCTCATGAGTTGGACCATCGTACTCATGGTTTGTACCGTCTTACTCATGGTTTGTACCGTCTTACTCATGAGTTGTATCATCATACTCATGGTTTGTACCGTCTTACTCATGGTTTGTACCGTCTTACTCATGGGTTGTACCGTCTTACTCATGGTTTGTACCGTCTTACTCATGGGTTGTACCGTCATACTCATGAGTTGTACCATCATACTCATGGGTTGTACCATCATACTCAGGTTTGTACCGTCTTACTCATGGGTTGTACCGTCTTACTCATGGGTTGTACCGTCTTACTCATGGGTTGTACCATCATACTCATGGTTTGTACCGTCTTACTCATGGCTTGCACCGTCTTACTCATGGGTTGTGATGTCATGCGTATGGGTTGTCTCTCATGCCTGTGGGTTGTACCCCTCATGTCCCGTCTTACTCATGGCTTGTACCGTCTTACTCATGGGTTGTACCGTCTTACTCATGGGTTGTACCGTCTTACTCATGGGTTGTACCGTCTTACTCATGGGTTGTACCGTCTTACTCATGGGTTGTACCGTCTTACTTATAAGTTGTATCAAGCCTGTGGGCTGCACCGTCATGCTCATGGGTGCACCGTCATGGTTGGCCTGGCGAGGTACTGTGGGGTAGTTCATGGTGAGGTGCTAGTGTGTGGTGTGGTGTAGAGGCAGATCTGCCAGTACGCGCAGTCTCCTCCTGACCTTGGCTTGCTGCTGAGGTGGGGGGGTTAGCGTCGCACAGGTTACTCCAACATGTAGTGTTGGAGGTTACGTAGGGTCTGGGTGGCGCTTTCCATGTTACTCCAACGTGTATTGTTGGAGGAGGTTACGTTTGGGGATGTGTGGCTCCTCCCAGTCTAACTCCAGTTTGGGAGTGGGTGGCGCCTCCCAGTGCTACTCCAACATGTATTGTTGGAGGTTACGTTTGGGGGTGAGTGGCGCCTCCCAATGTTACTCCAACATGTAGTGTTGGGGGTTACGTTGGAGGTGGGTGGCTCCTCCCACGTTACGTCAACATGTAGTGATGGAGGGCAGTCGGTGACGGTGTATGGATGATATGGGGCGAGTGTTGGTGACGGGAGATAGGACTTCCGGATTACATATATATATATATATATATATATATATATATATAGGAAGGGACCACATTTAAGCGCGTGATAAAGTATATTCCCATGAGTCCACGGGGAAATGAAACGCGATAAGTTCCCTTATCGTGTTTTATTTCCCCTGGGACTCAAAGGAATATATATATATATATATATATATATATATATATATATATATATATATATATATATATATATATATATATATATATATATATATTGGAAAGGATCACAATTTTGCGCGTGATCAAAATATTCCTATGAGTCCACGGGGAAAATGAAACACGAAAAGTTCCCAAGTGCACTTTCGTGTAATAATCACATCATCAGGGGAGACACAAGAGAGAAATATAACAGTCAGTTGATATACATCGAAGAGACGAAGCTAGGACGCCATTTGGTAAACATGTGATTGTCCAAAATGAATGTGCACTTGGGAACTTTTCGTGTTTCATTTTCCCCGTGGACTCACAGGAATATATATGCCATTATCCGTTAGAGATAGGGTTGTAGAGGTAAGTGTGAGGCATGGGGTCACCAAGCTGGCTCTTACGTTGCTGACTGGTGAAGTAGTTGTATGGGCTCGGGTCACCAAGTGGGGTGTGTCTGGAGGGGGAAGATGCCCTTCACCAACCACACACTCCTGATGGGGGCCACGGCCGTGTTCTGAGGGGTCCTGGCCGTCGCCTCTTTTCATAAGGCTCAGTGTAATGAGCAGGAGTAGGTGGGAGTGTCGACCATGAGGGCTGGTGTTGCTGCTGTGGCAGCACTAGGGGGGGCAAGACAGAGCCAACACTCTTCCAGTGGCCGTGACACTTCAAAGAGCTGTCAGATGCATGATGGAGGCTCGCCAGCCTGGCTGGCCCCAGAGTTTTTCCTTCAATTATTCCATTTTCAATCTCTAGCGTTGTGTTGGAGGCGATGCGGGACAGACCCGGCCGGGCCTCTGGCTGGGGTGGGATTTAAGGTAGGGACGACCCCCATCCCTTGTATTGATATCCCACGTCCCGAGCGAAAGCCATCCCTTATCCCCCGTTCCAAGCTCCGCTCACCTATCCTTCGCCTGTCGTCGTCCCAACTTCTTTCATCGACGGAGATCCCGTCCAAGTCTTAGAGTTTATGGAGGAAGTTGGGCTGAGCCGAGGATGCAGATCGAGCGAGGGAGAGAGAGAGAAAGAGGGAGGACGGAGTTTGAAGGAAGCCGAGGGAAGTCAGCGTCGAGGTCCTCAGCGTACGAGTGTGCTTGGTTGGGTTGTATCTGTTGAAGAATGGAGGTCGTTCATGGGAATTTGGACTAGCGTAGGGGACAGGCCGGTACTTTGAGGGACACAGCTGTTGATAGGGAAAAGGTGGAGTGGCTAATCCACCAACAGATGCGGAGGTGTGGATGGACCAGCAGGGAAAACAGATGTGAGGGTACGAAGAGATGGAGGGAAGCCAAAGGAAGGGAAGTTTGCCGACTAGAGCCTGATGCCCCTAACCTATCAATAGGTAAGGTAAGGTGTACTGAGCTTATCATGTTGTCTGTCGGCAGCACATCTTTTTATTTTGTATTTTATGATAGGTAAGGCGGCACAGGCAGAGGAGGGGGCCAAGTGAGGATATTCCCTCAGAGGCTCGGTCTTCTGTTCTTAACGCTACCTCGCTAAAGTGGGAAATGGCGAATAGTTTGAAGAAGATATTTATATATATACATATACACACATGCTATTTTCCGCATTAGCCAGGTAGTGTTAAGAACAGGAACTGAGCCTTAGAGGGAATATCCTCACGTGGCTCCCTTCTCTGTCCCTTCTTATGGAAGATTTAAAAAGATGGGAGGGGAGGATTTCCAGCCCGCCGTTCCCTCCCCTTTTAGTCGCCTTCTACGACACGCAGGGAATACGTGGGAAGTATTCTTTCTTCTCTGTACCCAGGGATATATATATATATATATATATATATATATATATATATATATATATATATATATATATATATATATATATATATATATATATATATATATATCAGATAACATACAAACCTCCAACAGCCAGGATCGAACCCGGGACCCTGTGCAACAGATGTTGACGTTGTCGCCATTAGCCATTCATATATACCAAACCCAGAGATTGTAATGCATGTTCTTGTTCTTTGATAACAGGTGCGTTCAGTTGAACATCGCCCGCCCCCACCCCTTTGCATCACCTGCCCTAAAACCTCCCCCACCACCTTCCCTCCAGCCCGCCGGCTCCTCTCCCCCTACAGCATCACCTCTTCCCTCCTCCCTCGTCCGCCACAACACACACACACCTCCTCCTCCCCCGGCGTCACCCTTGCCATATCTCCTCCCACCCGACACAAGCGGTATATCCGCTGGTGGTGTTATCTAGGCCACGCTCCAACAGGTCTGGCCCCCGAGCTGCCTGTGTTATCGGCCATTACACTGGAGGCCATTATTATCAAGCCAAGTTGGATACCTGGACATTTGTGTTTTGAAATGGGGGAAAGTTTAAGAACGCGTGTCTATGTAATTTTTAAGAAAAACATAATTACATCTGGTATTATATATATATATATATATATATATATATATATATATATATATATATATATATATATATATATATATATATATATACACACACACACACATATATATATATATATATATATATATTCTTTTTTTTCATACATATTCGCCATTTCCCGCGTTAGCGAGGTAGCGTTAAGAACAGAGAACTGAGCCTAAGAGGGACAACCCTCACTTGGCCCCCATGTCTGTTCCTTCTTTTGTAAAATTATA
>NC_092258.1:10853186-10858186 GCF_036320965.1 Panulirus ornatus
GCTACCTCGCTAATGCGGGAAATGGCGAATAGTATGAAAGAAAAGAAAGATATATATGTATATATATTTATATATCATACAACCCTCCAACAGCCAGGATCGAACCCGGGACCCCTGTGCAACAGGCGGGAGCGCTACCGCAAGGCTATGATCGCTCCTCACGTTGGTGAGCAACGGGGTCTACACCACCGGTCATTTCCCATCAGGCCGTTATTGGTGACCAAAGTTTCGTGTGCCTGTATTGCCGTCGCTACCACTGTGATGTGTGTATCTCTCTAATTCAAGTGGCGGACAGAGGGAATATTAGGGTTCAAGTACAGGTTACCCCAAGCTGTCACATGATCCCAGTTCGCCCGTAGTTTATATGGTATGACTTCGTGGTTTGTATATACATATATACATTCGGCTGCCATTCCGATGTCGAATACACATGAACATCTTGGGCGTCCATAACAGCCTCTGTTATTCTGTCGTAGCCGACGGGCTGTCCTCAATGAGATGGCTTGATATTCAGCTTTAAATGCCGTGCTGAAATGTTGCTTCTTTTTTTTTTTTCCTTTCTTTTTTTGGCTGAGTGTATTGCCTCCCAGAACTCTCTCGAAGGTGTTAACGATTCGCGGCGGGAGTGTTCGTGGTGTGCAGTGCTAAGGAATGTGTCGTATCCCTGTGTGTGTGTCGTGAGGGACGCCCTTGTCTGCCAGGGTCAGAGGGGTGGAGGCATATATGCCTCTGACATGCCCCTTCCCTCTCTTGGTCCTCTGGTGTGAGGGTTATTTCTCTTGGGAGGAACACTGCTCAAGGCAAAGGTCATGAAGGGGTTCATTGGCGGTTTTGGATGCCATTGCATTGCTCTCATTCGCTCATAGTCGGAGGGGGTGGGGTCTGTGTGGGCCGTCTGTACACCGACAAGACATGGTCTTGGTTTGGTTCCCTGTGTAGAACTTGAAGCTCTGTTTCACTTCGTAGACCCCATTACGATGCTCACCAGAGGCAATGGTACTCTCCCTCCGTGACGCCACACAACTACCACCAGATGCACCATACTTCCTCACCTTTGATACCATATGACTTACTAGAGGCACCATCCTTCCCCTCCTCTGATGTATAACATACCATACTAAACCATACTACGTACGTACACTAGAGGCATCATACTTCCCTTCTGTGACGCCATATAGCCTACACCAGCGGCACTACACTCTCCCTTCTGTGACGCCATACAGCCTACACTAGAGGCGTCACACTTGCTCCTATCTTCACTCAGTAGACAGAGGATGTTTCCTTTCCTTCGGCACCGTACCTGGGTTCCTCAGCCGTCAAGAAGTGTCAACAAGTCATGCCATATTCATTCACCTGCAGAGCCCTATATTGTAGCTGTGGAGGACCTTCGCCGGTTGCATCCGCTCCTCAAACAGTTTACCTTCGTGCACCCAGTCTCCTGGGAGTGTATACAATCTGGAAAGTTGATTGTAAATGGGTTGCTGGACTTGGTAAGACCTTTCAGTGTAGTCGGTAATGAGTAGCTTTGATGTTGTAGGGATCCATCTCAGGTGTAATGATACGAGATGATGGGTGTACTCCGGGGGAAGGTGTGCTGCTAGCATGCTTTGGTGGGTGTTGAGGGATGTGCCTAGCCCATGGGTCGCCCCTGTCTTGTGCACCATCCCGTCCTGGGGTAAAACTTGGCCCATGAATCGCCTCCATCCTGCACTGTTCCCTCCAGGTCCTCCCATACATAATTCCATTCACATAGAAGGAACGGAACTACTCCGGGTGTTGGGGAGGAGGTTGGTAGGAGTGGTGGCTTATTGATAAGATGAAGTTGAGGTGAACCAACTCGACAGTGCTGAACGTTAATGTGGTAACAGTGTCCCGTGTCAGGGCACTGCACTTTGTCCTGTACTTTACGTCGCAGTCAAGCTGATCTAGGTTTTCACTGGTATCTTCCCTCCGCTTCACTGCTGGTGATCATCCGGGATGTCTCTAGTGTCGTGTGCCCGAGGCTGTGGTGGAAATAAGACCGTGTCTCTCCCCTCGGGACGGCCATAACTCCGCTCATCCCAATAATTTCACAAATCCAGCAGTGTCCCGATCAGGGCTGGGTGGCGGGGGCCTTCCCAGGGATGATCTCTTTGGGGGAAATTTCCTCACGACCCTGTCTTTACTCTAGGCCAGCAAGAATCTTTGGAATCGCCCTTTGATCTCTTTCAGAAGACCCGGCCGGCAAACTTGGTCGGAGGCGGAGGGAGGGCAAATACCCAGCACAAGAGGGACCTGGATGGCTTCCTCTGGAGGACAGTGGAGACGAAATTATCCCATTAACCCAGGCTGTCCCTGATGGCGACGAGGTATTGCCTCGTATCCTAGCAGGTCCTGTGCGTTGCCGGACTCTTGCCACTGGATGGTTGCTCCTGTGGGAGAGCCAGGCCAGGGGTTCCCATAGGATGGTTGCCCCTGTGGGAGAGCCAGGCCAGGGGTTCCCATAGGATGGTTGCTCCTGTGGGAGAGCCAGGCTAGGGGTTCCCATAGGATGGTTGCTCCTGTGGGAGAGCCAGGCTAGGGGTTCCCATAGGATGGTTGCCCCTGTGAGAGAGCCAGGCTAGGGGTTCCCATAGGATGGTTGCTCCTGTGGGAGAGCCAGGCCAGGGGTTCCCATAGGATGGTTGCCCCTGTGGGAGAGCCAGGCTAGGGGTTCCCATAGGATGGTTGCTCCTGTGGGAGAGCCAGGCTAGGGGTTCCCATAGGATGGTTGCTCCTGTGGGAGAGCCAGGCTAGGGGTTCCCATAGGATGGTTGCTCCTGTGGGAGAGCCAGGCTAGGGGTTCCCATAGGATGGTCGCCCCTGTGGGAGAGCCCGGCCTCAGGGCTGCTCTTGCTATTCTTCACGGGAAATAACATGACAGTGGCGTCAGGGCTCGGCCGCCTCCCACCGCCCATCGATTCCCTGCCAGTATTGGGTGTCCCCGGGAGCCCAGCGCTCTCCCCTACCCCCCCAGCATTTATCAATCTACGTAGCCTTCAGGAGGGTGTTCGGTGTATGACGGTGACCTCCGCCACGCGCGCCGTCGCCCACGTTACTTCGCTGGTCTGTGTAGGTTGGCGGGGCAGTTGACCCTGTCAAGACCCAGGTCACATCCGGAGATCTCCGGCCACTGACGAAGACCTCCTTGGAGGTGGTGGTGTACTTCACACCCCATTCCTTCGTCCGTTAGCTGTGGCGAACTCATGATGGTGGCGCATGATGATACATCCTCAATATACTCAGTTGGCAAGACCTCACCTCACCTCCCTTCCGCCCTGCATGGTTTCCGCGAGCAGCATTTGCCCTCCACTGGTGCTCACACCGTAGCTGGAGGCTTGTTTTGGCCAGGGGTAAGCTCCCCCGTCTTCGCTCTTGGCTCCTTCCCGACAGCCATGCACCGACGGAACACCCGGTGAGGGAGGAGTCGGCGCGGCTTGTAAACGATGGGCAGAACGGGTTAGAGGCTCCTGTAGCAGCACCCGAGACATGGGACTTTACTCCACGTCAGGGCGTGGTGGTCAGTCTCCATACACCAGGTGGGGCTCAGGTGTCCGGGCTAGGCCTCCAGGTTAGCAGCACCGACGGCGAAGAGCAAACACCGGCGTGGACCGTTAACATCCTCCTCACCAGTGCAGATCAGACACCTGGCCACCAGGGAAGGGCCCCGCCCCAGGACCAGCTGTCAAGACTCCCTCAAAGAAACGAAGGAATAAGACGAAGGAAGATCAGCGAAAACTGTCTTCCCTCAGTTGGCGAAGCCAGAGGCATCACTGCTAGTACGGCTCATGAAATTATACCAACCTAACCATGATATGTGATTGAAAATTTGGATTTTCTCTGACAGCGAAGCTTGAAAAAAGTTTAATCATCAAAAACGGTAGGATAAGCCATAAACTATCTGCTGATAGTAGCAAGACGAGATTCAATAGATGATAATTTCAGTCAATATAATAGACTTGAATGCCTTATGCTTTATATCTTAATCCAAGGGAATTAAGGGAGAAGCAGGAGGTAATATGTCTATGCAGTGTTTACCGTAAACTGAATCTGTATCACAGGAGCCGTATGATGAAGGAAGACACACGTTGTGGTTGGTACCCTGGACGAACGAGAGGAGTCCATAACCTGCATATGGTGCACGGTAGGAGGAGGGACTTAGCAGGTGTATGGTTGGTGTGTGTGTGTGTGTGTGTGTGTGTGTGTGTGTGTGTGTGTGTGTGTGTGTGAGTGTGGTCTTGGCAGTTGTATGATCAGTGTGTGTGTGTGTGTGAGGGTAGACACGGCAGGTGTGTATGGTGGGGTGGGTGTGAGGGTGGACACGGCAGAGGTGTATGGTGGGGTGGGTGTGAGGGTGGACACGATCAGAGTGTTGACTCTATGATGCAGCAAGATAGTGGCCCTGCCCACCCGTAACACGGGCTGCTGGGGGCCAAGAAACAGTCATTCTGCTGCTGTTCCTCCTTCTGTCTGCAGCGGACGCTGCTGCTGCTTCCGTCTTACGCCTTGAGACAGTGCATACGTTACAGCTAGAGTGAAACACGTCATATCGGTGGCGGATGTTGCTTGTGTGTGTGTGTGTGTGGGTTGTGCCGCGGTCATCAGAGTGTGGATGCGTCTGCGGTGTCTTGGGAGGTGGTGAGCGCTGGTGACACCAAGAAGCTATCAGGGCACCAGAATGGCACGTGTGTCCTGTTCACCTTACCAGGACCCCAGGTAAGTTGGAGACCTCACGTGACCCCAGAAGAAACTTGCATTCACATTGACCTCATAGGCAAATTTGAGGGGGGTCATGCCGTCTTGAACTCTACCTAACTCGCTAGGTTTTGCAATTTTGTTTTTTGGTTATGTTTGATGACTTCGTTAACCCCTGTCGTCAGCGGAGCTGTACGGCCCTTTGAACACGGCGTTACGACCGTTCATTTCGTTGGTATACGACGGTTGAGCACGGCAGTACGACCCTTGAGTACGATGGCTCGACC